>NW_019396179.1:412022-439501 GCF_000591075.1 Eurytemora carolleeae
ATAAATATGATACATCATTTTTTTGGAAATTTCATGCTGAATTCAGATTCGAAAACCATTTTAAATATATTAAAATCTAAAGAAGTTATGGCCAAATAACGGTACTAAATTCCGGTTTTATAACTTTTTAATGTTTTTGATGAGTTTTTTAGCTGTGACTCACTCAATTTTCAATTTTTTAAAACGCTTTTCAGATTTGAATTTAGCATTGAACTTCCAAGAAAATGATGTTTAATGTGAAAATAAAAAATAAATTCTTTTTTGTGGCCTTACGGTGAAAACGCAGCGACTTCCGGTGGGCGGTTGGCACTATTCCAATATTGATCACCCCTACTAGACATGCCACTCCATAAATGGAAGGTCACTTGAAATTACGTCTCTAGTCCCTTAAAGACACACTTTGAGTTGAAAGTCTAATGCTAAAAACTTTCATTCACAAATTTTAAAAATCGTTAAAAATAATAATATTATAACATCTTTATATTGCATAATGCATATTCTTCTACACATTCTCTAAAAATGTTAACAATACAACAGCAACATACAGTTAAAAAATGTAATTATCACGGAAAAAATCTTGCAATGCTTTCATTTAGAAACAATATTATTTTAATAAAGTCTAACGTTAGAAACATTAAGGCTTGAATAACGAAACGAATAAACAGTTTTGATTGTCAGTTGTAAAAAAGTGTAACAAAAAAATTTTCACAATAACGTTTCGATAAATCGTAACGTAAGAAAAGGTGCATTTTAGTAAAATTTCCTAACGTAATTAAAAGAGTTTATATTGGAAAAGTTAAGATAAAACGTAACGTTAACAAAAAATATTCTTTGCACTGAAATGCATTGTAACGTACAGAACTATATCCCAATGACGTTTTATTAAAGCAAAACGTTTGTCATCTTTTAGATCTTAAACCAAGAGAAAGTGTAACGTAAGGTCTCTTAAAATATTTACCTTGCATGAAAGTGGAACGTTAAAAAATTGTGGTTTTATTACATTAGCTTTAACGCAATGTTGGGAAAGTTTTTTAAAACGGGAAATGCAAAAGCGTAACGGAGCTTACTGTTTTTTCACAACATTTACTAAAACGTAACGTTGTATAAGGTATTCAAGTGCAGAAAATTCATTACGTAACGTTACTCTATGCCATAAAATTTCATAATGTGCAACTTAACGTTTCAAACGTTAATACTTTTGATGAACACTATCGTAACGAAAGCTAAAATCTAGAAAAATCAAAACGTTGACATCTCTAATACGTATATATTTTGAATACTGATTATATGACTATTGTTCAAATTAAATTACGAACGTACAGGTTTGTACAAATTTATTACAATTGTATTTTCTATGGGAATTTTATAGATTTTATTTTTATTGCTAACTAAAAAGTTTGTTTCCATTACTTCAGTCTTCATGCAATTTCCACTTTTATTGGTTTCTTGAATGCTTAACAAAACTCACTGATAATTTTACAATCTTTTTTCAAATTTTCTAAAGGAATTTGCATTCTTGACTTAATACTATAACTAAAAGTATATAGCCAACAGGACTCAGTCCCCCAAATTGGATAGGATTAGCTCTAACAGTGCTATGGTCGGCAGCTCCCAGCTTATCATGGCTCACAACTGGCTTATCAAAATTCAAAATTCAAAAAACTTTATCAAACTCGTTTCCGTTAGATGGGAACTGTACTTGATATTGGCTAGATGGGAACTGTACTTGATATTGGCTAGATGGGAACTGTACTTGATATTGGCTAGATGGGAACTGTACTTGATATTGGCTAGATGGGAACTGTACTTGATATTGGCTAGATCGGAACTGTACTTGATATTGGCTAGATGGGAACTGTACTTGATATTGGCTAGATGGGAACTGTACTTGATATTGGCTAGATGGGAACTGTACTTGATATTGCCTAGATGGGAACTGTACTTGATATTGGCTAGATCGGAACTGTACTTGATATTGGCTAGATGGGAACTGTACTTGATATTGGCTAGATCGGAACTGTACTTGATATTGGCTAGATCGGAACTGTACTTGATATTGGCTAGATCGGAACTGTACTTGATATTGGCTAGATCGGAACTCAAATAACATTGGCAAAAAAAGAAGAAAACAATCGGAACTCAAATGATCTTTTATGTTTAACTTTTGACTTACTTTATTTAATACAATTTAATCCAAGGCTGAATTGCAAAAAATAGAAACATATTTTTATGGTGGGGAGGACATTTTTATTTAAATATGATATAGAATTCCCCATATAGCGTGTTCGAGTTAGGTTCCTTTTTTGCGAGGTTTATATCCACCCCTAAGAAGAAAGTATTCTTAATGACGTCATCATTTGGGGGTTTAGAATAAATTATATTTTTTATATTTTCTAATATGTTTTTTATTTGTTTACATCCATGAAACATATGATTAAAGCATTTATCAACAAGCGTTTATGTACAGAGCGTCCCATATCATATCGGATTATCACCAAGTTTTAACGCTAAAATACGCACATAAAACTAGAAAAACTAGTATTTTCTGCATGCAATTTTGATACTTTTATGAAACATTTCTCTTACCTGTACTGTGTCCAAAGAATTATGAATAAATATTATTTTAACCTGCTGTGCTTGTGTTTGCTTGGATTGAAAATATTACAGAAAAACTAATTTAATTCAACATTTTAATCTTTCATTCTCAATTCTTGATGTAAAACCCCCCTGAGAATTTTTTTTCTTAGTTTATTCAAAACTTTGAAATTTTCAAAGTTTTTGAAAATCATTTTAGAAAATTTGTTAGTCCCTTGCTTCCTCTTGTAAATCATTTTCTTGTCTTTGAAAACTTTTGAAATTGTACAAAGCTTGTTTTATTATTAATTAGACTTTCTTTTTGTTTCTTTGTTTCTTTGTTAGCTTTTAACTTATATTATCTCCAGAAATCTGCATAGAGCAGAGCAAACCATGGTTGTATAATGAGACTACAGTATAAATACATTTAACAACAATTTTGAGCAAATCTCATGTAAAAAACAGAGCGTTGACATATATATGAATGTACCTATTGTCGCCCTGATAGTAACACCTGCAAAGATATATAAGTACGGTAAAGAAATTAGTTTCCCCGCCATAATTAACGTAGGATTAGCACAGTGCACACGTCTTTAAACCTTCTCTTCCAGATTTTCAATTTAAACGCGGAATGTCGTCTTCCGTCTAGAAAAACCAAAAATGTGGCTGAGGGGCACATTCAACCTCAGGAAAAGGACCTGGGCAATGTCGGGTAAAAGATAATCTTATAATTTAAAAAAACACAAAGATATAAACACAGGAGACTATAATTTGATTCTTTTTAGCTAAAGAGAAGAAAAAGGAAGTTAAAAACCCAACCACCTTCAAATATACTGGTATACACTAGAAACTCAACCAACTTCAAATATACTGGTATACACTAGAAACCCAACCACCTTCAAATATACTGGTATACACTAGAAACCACCTTGAAATATACTGGTGTACACTAGAAACCACCTTGAAATATACTGGTGTACACTAGAAACATTTAAGTGGATTTTTTATGCAGCTCACATCAAAAATAATAAAAGTAATAAAAGTAAAATCATTATTCGTCGCATTTATTAAATAAACATGAATCTCTGAATTCTATTACATATTACAAGAACTTGAAAGGACCAATCAACTATTCAAATGTTCAAAGGATTGTTCCAATAAATAGCCGAAGAAGAGGGGTGGGTGCCAATCGTTGATAAGACACTAACTAGTAACTAGTAAATAGAGATTTCAATATTGACGGTAAAAAGGACTGTAAAAGTGATTTCAAATAACCCTTCATTAAAATGTGATATTTCTGATTTACAATTCTATAAATCTTTTTCTAATTAATCATAGATTATAGGGACCGTACGCGTTATTTGAAGTGACCCTCCATGCAAAGATGTCAATGCCTGATTCCAAACGTTACCCTTGAAAATATTATCTGATCAATAATGTGGAAGATATTGTCGTTTTCCTAGGCTCAAAAATACTCAATTTTGATCATTCTGAAGTGTTTTTCTGCAGTAAAAATGTGAGTCTCTTGTGTAGAGCGATCACAATTAAAATAATCTGTTTTCAAAATTAAAACATGGATATCTAATTCAGACTTGATCAGACAAAGCTTTAAGTGTACATTGTAAATCGGGCATTGCCAAGGTTATAATGCAAGGAAAGTTATTTCAGAGGTGTTCGCATCTTTTGTACTGCAGTGTACTGTCTCTGAGCGGTAAAGTAAACAAAAAACGAATGTCAAAGCCTGACATGGGATCCATCTTTGACATAAAAAATCAATGAAATATTCTGGTCATAAGAAACTATTATGAAAAGTTATTTCAGAGGTGTACGCATTTTTGTACTGCAGTGTACTGTCTTTGGGCGGTAATGTAAACGCAAGACGGATGTCGAAGCCTGACATGGGATCCATCTTTCACGTAAAAAATCAATTACATATTCTGGTCATAAGAAACTATTATGTGAATTATCAAAATTATCAAAATTTAATGCCTTTAACCTCCTCGGATACTAAACGAACACTGGTGCATCTATTCTTGTTTACAAATTCCACCCAGAGAGAACTGGTTTCAAAATGTACGCAACTGCAATTAACTTTCCTTGCATTATAACCTTGGGCATTGCCATCTTTGCTGGAAGTTCACTTGAAATTACATCGACAGTCCCTTTAAAGTAAATACCCTTATTTAAAAATGTTTTAGTCGGGATTCATGATATAAAAGCGATTTCCTAAATATGGTGTTTTGAGAATTTGAAAAGTTATTATTAAAATTCTCTGCTAAACAAAGTGTTAAAATATCTCTACGCTATACCTTTTGTCTGACATCTTTGAACCAAAAAATGGTCAAATAAAACATTTTACGACATCTTTTCTTTGTCAATTTTAATCGAAAAGATTTAGACAAAAACAAAAAAAATTTTAAACACAAATTTTTGAAATTTTGATCATTCATAAACCTTCCTTGGGGTCACGTGATGTCCCACACAAAATTTGGGTCCGATCGGTTCAGCCGTTTTGACGTTTATTGGATACAAACAAACAAACAAATAAACAAACAGACAAACACCAAGACAGACAGACAAACAACGTATATATATATATAAACAAATGAAGGTTAAATCTGAAAAAACTCAACTTTCTTTCTTGTTGAATACATAATTGCAAACAGATTCCTCCTGACTGCACTGCAGGGTTTTATCTCAACCCTGGGGTATTGCGTACGCAGTTAGGTTATCTTATCAACTTTAAACAGCTGCAGTCATTACCAGAATAATCGGAAAAAGGAAGACGACATTATAGCAATACTGAAGTGCATTTGATGTTGTTGCCAAGCAAATAATTTTATTAGACACTTATTAAACCATTAATACAATGAAGTGGGCCTGGTCTGTTTATACTGTACAATTGCTTTGTCCCATGTTTATTGGACTATTTAAAGTCACAGCTTGAGTCTAAAAGTCGTCTTCCTATTTCATAGTTTTCTGGTCATCACTGTAGGGCAATTTTGCATCAATTTTCAAGACTGGGTACAACGCCATGAACTTGAGTTCTAGGGAACAGAATACTTACATACTTATTTGTAGTCCTAGATACGGGCAACTTAGCTTCATCTGTGGGCCCATCAAGGTTGTATAATGTACAGAGCGTCCCATATCATATTAGATTATCTCTAATCTTTAACGACAAAATAAACCATTAATACTCGAAAAACTTATCATTTTCCGCAAGAAAATTCTTATATAAGCCTTATGTTATTTTTCAAATTTATTCATTCTAATTAAATTTTCTCATTAGTCCCGAAAATCGCAATTTAGACCCGTTGACGGTCTAATATGATGTGGGACACCCTGTATTAAAAGGTTGGTTACTCTCAATGTGCTCCAATGTACGGAAAATGTCGTCTACTAAGATAGATTTTAAAACCTCATACGACGTCACTCTTGCCTCTATAACCAATTACGTCGTTTGAGGTTTTTATCTATTTACCTATCTTAGAAAACGACATTTTTTGTACATTGGAGCGCATCGAGAGCAGCCAACCTTATAATACAACCTTGGTTTCCATCAAAACAGATTTTATTTTGATTATACCGAAGTATCTCCACAGTCTGATGTTTACATCCGATACTAAGATAAATTTATATGTTTTGATATCAACATGTTTTTTTTTCTCTCAATGTATACTCCAAATGAAATTAATCCTTCAATATGCCAAGTTTTTTTTTTATATCTAGATATAGATATGTCAACCATTAATTATGTGTTACTTGAAATGGTCAATCTCAGTGCACTTTATTAGAAATGTTAATTGACGAACAATTTGAAGATCTGCGTAACTATTTTACGTCTGATTTTTTAGGTAACGTCTGTTCGAAAAGGTTATTAAACATTTCGAAAATTTGTTTTTATAAATCATGCTTAAAAAATAAATGTCACGATACATCTAAAGAAAATAAAAGTTAATGTCCTTAATTTTAACAAATCACACCGGACAAAAAAAAAACATTTTTCTTATGACATAAATTTTATTTTCCTTCATTAAAGTTTGTATGGATAGTAGATTAAAAAGAAGTTTAGAATCAACCAAATTTAACATATTTCCTTGAAAAAGAAACAGTTTAACAAGTTTCCTTGGAAAGACGTTCTTTTTCTTTCATCTACATAATTGAGAAATTTTTCCTTGTTTATCAACTCCAACAGTATACACTATCCAGAAGTTAATAAACAAACTTTTAAATGAACAAAATGAGTATTTTTCTCTAAACCAGGAGAGTTCAAGAATTCTCATATCTCATTGGATAATCCTTGGATTATATTCGAGCAATGAGAAATCTGTTAATCTAAACGCAGAAGGAAGCAATGAAGTTAGATTTATTAAAAAGTTTTCAGCTCAGCACATTTTCTTCCGATTAATTATGAATATGCAGAAAACAGGCAACAGATTACGCAGATAAAACAGTTAAATAGTCGTTATTTAGGTTAAGGGGTATATGCTGAACCCTCCATGGAATGTTAAAAAAAGTTAAGCGCCCGGTCAAATTCCTAAAAAGCTTATTTACAACTCAGTCAGCAATAGTACTCGAATAGGTTATTATAAACCATGGATTATCTGGATTATCTGTGATCCACGCAAAAACAGCTGAACAGGCTCAAGCTTTTCAAAGTGATCAAAGGATAGGAATAAGATAATATAAGATAAGATAAGATAAGATATAGTTTATTGCTAAAAATACTCATACAAGTTATAATGTTACAGGCAAAAAATCTGCAACTATTTTTATATTGTTTACTATATGTATGTATTATTGCAATTAGGTAGAGATAAGCTATTTGCTGTTTTGTTTGTTATCACACCTAATTAATATTAAAACGTTTACAATATGATGAATATTACTAGGTTTTGAAAGGGTACAATAAGTCAGGGATTACTGTTAAAATTTGAGAGACCGAGGTGCAGTGTAACAAAATAATTGATTTTTCAGTTTTAAAGTTTATAAGTACGTTTAACAGAATAAGATTAAGCATGTACAAAAATCTACAAAGTTATGCATTCATTTTTTGCAAGAATAACAAGAGGATTTATTGCACTTTGAGATGTAGGCGTTTCAAATACACTTTTTTTAAAATATAGTTATAATAGTTATTTTCAAACTCAAAATACAAAATAATAATTTATAATGGTTCAGCTTAAAATAAAACACGAAAGCAAATTTATTATGAGCCAATTGAAAATATGATGTTTAATAATTTTGTTCTGATCGGTATTTGTTGAAACAGACTATTCATATTGAAATCTCAACTAAATATACATCCATTGTGGATTTACAAGTAAATACTTAGTCAGCACTCAAATAATCAAAACATTTTCAGGAATGCATTCATTGAACTTATAAATACATATTGATTCAGCTAAAGTAGCAATGTATTCTTGTTGATTGTAGTAGACTTTGACATCTACCATTAGCAAAGGGTGTGAACCCATACTCGTTGACTGTAGTAGACTTTGACATCTACCATTAGCAAAGGGTGTGAACCCATACTCGTTGACTGTAGTAGACTTTGACATCCACCATTAGCAAAGGGTGTGAACCCATACTCGTTGACAGTAGTAGACTTTGACATCCACCATTAGCAAAGGGTGTGAACCCATTCTCGTTGACAGTAGTAGACTTTGACATCTATCATTTGCAATGGGTGGTGTGAACCCATACTCGTTGACTGTAGTAGACTTTGACATCCACCATTAGCAAAGGGTATGAACAGGCGCGTAGTGGAGGTTTAGCCTAGGGGGTGCAGCCGAAATTTTTTTGTGCACCCCTAAAAAACCGGTATTAAGAAAAAATAAAGTTTAAAATCTTTTTTAATCTACCTGAAGCAAAGGGGTTGAACCCCTTCCTGTTGACTGTATTAGACTTTGACATCTAACATAAGCAACGGGTGTGAACCCATTCTTGTTGATTGTAGTAGACTTTGACATCTAACATTAGCAAAGGGTGTGAACCCATTCTTGTTGATTGTAATAGACTTTGACATCTAACATTAGCAAAGGGTGTGAACCCCTTCTTGTTGACTGTATTAGACTTTGACATCTAACATTAGCAAAGGGTGTGAACCCCTTCTTGTTGACTGTATTAGAATTTGACATCTAACATTAGCAAAGGGTTGACAATATAAAGGTTATATAAGGGTTGCGGCCCTAGTCCTGAATATATTCTGCAAGCATATGCCTTACCAGACACTTCTTTTAAATCTTTAAATATATTGAGTGCAAGGAAAGGAATTGAGTCTTTGTCACAAACGAAAAGTTTTTAATCCCTATATCTTTGTAACCTGAATGGGTAAACCTTTGATATTTCAAACTTGGATTCTTTTATCTAACAGAATACATAGTTTGAAATATCTAAGGTCTCTAATATTAGTTTGCCAAGATAAAGGGATTAGAAAATCAGAGTTTGTGGCAAAGACTCAATTTCTTTACATACAAAATAGTATAGTATTATTATACTTATTTTAAAATGTTTTGAAATGTTAAGAAAGGGAATAAAAAAACCAACCCATCCAACATGTGCATTGAATACTATTTTTGCAGGATTCATATCATAGTTAATATAAACAAATTTGTCTAGGTTTCTTTTTGTCATAAAGTGATTGATTTTTTAACATTTCAAACTTAGGTTATTAGATCTTACAGACTTGAAAGTTTGAATTATTAAACGTGCATGATATTGGGTTGCAAAGATAAAAAGGGGTAGACACTAAACAATCTATAGCTTTTGGCAAAAACTCAATTTTCTATTTTCAGTACATAAATTGTTTTTCATGCAGAGACATGTAATGAAAATATTGAATAAGAAAAAATCATTTCCAACCTGCGGAGAACGGTTAACTTGTTAAAAGAAAGTTTTTATTTATAAATGAAAAAGTCTTGAAAGTATTCTGTTTCCTGCATGAAATACAGAGGGTAGCACGAACCAAGGAATGTATACTATATAGTAAGGTAGGGGGAAAGCAATTTATACTATATAGTAAGGTAGGGGGAAAGCAATGTATACTATATAGTAAGGTAGGGGGAAAGCAATGTATACTATATAGTAAGGTAGGGGGAAAGTAATGTATTATAGTAAGGTAAGGGGATTGTAAAGTACGTATGTATAGTAATGGTAGGGGGGATAGCAAGGTATGTAATATGTAGGAACATAGGGGGGGGATAATACGGTATGTAATATGTAAAGCAAGGTAGGGGGGATAGGTAGGTATGTATAGTAAGGTAGAGGGATAGCAAGGTATGTATAGTAAGGTAGGGGGATAGCAAGGTATTATATTAAGGCAGAGGGGATAGCAAGGTATTATTGTAAGGTAGGGGGAATAACAAGGTATTTAATATGTATAGTAAGGTAGGGGGTAGCAAGGTATATATAGTAAGGTAGGGGGATAGCAAGGTATGTATAGTAAGGTAGGGGGATAATAAAGTATGGAATTTATATTAAGGTAAGGGAATAGCAAGGTATAGTAAAGTAAGTTAGAGATTCAGTTGAAATATTGAGACTATAGTACTAACAATTAAAAAGTTTGCAATTGTGTATCTCGTCACAGTATAAAAATGTACAAAAATCCTATTCTTTCCACCCTACATAACACCTTGGCAAATGTCTACTCTTGACTACAGGGTGTCCCGTAAACGTTAGAATTAGGAGTAAACTCGAAACTTGTCTTTCATTTCTTATAGTCAGTGAATCATCTTTTTAAAAAAATATGTATGAAAAAAATTCTGTGTATCTCCATTGATTTAAAAGGTATCAATATGGCATGCTTTATATTAAAATCCAAAATCTCAATTTTATTTCAGATTAAAATGAAGAACGCACTTCTATACCTGTGTCTATTTTGAAAAGAGAAAGCTGCCAAGGTAAATTTTTATCTCTGAAATCCGCAATTTTCTAAATGTTGTCTGATTAGCGTTAATCCTCAAACTAAAATTACCCAATGTGAATATCAATTTCATTATACGTTTAATTGTTTACAGTATTATCTAAAAGAGTTGTTTCTTTAACAGAAGAGTGTTTTTAGAGAAAAAATCTATAAACTGCTGAATTTAAACTTATTTAGTTAATAAAGTTTATAAAATACAAAGGAATTGAGTCTTTGCCACAAAAGCTAATTTCTTATCCCTATATCTTTGCAACCTAATGGAGTACATATTTGATATTTCAAAATAAGATTATTCAACCTAAAATAGTTTGAAATATCAAAGGTCTACAACATTGGGTTTCAAATATATATGGATAAGAAAATCAATTCCTTTGTGGAAATTTGCCAACCTTGATGCACTAATCCTTGCCTAACCTTCCTAGATACCCTACCCTCTCCCCCCAGCTGTAAAACATCCGTTTTCGCCCCTGAATCAGCTGATAACTTTTTGTCGGCGTTGATGATATGTTTGGGTCACTGCACCTGTCAGATCTTGTAATATATATATATATATATATGTAAGTTAAGCGTAATTACCCCTTTAATCTGTAATTTATCAATTTAAGAAAAACAACTGTGAGTAAAACATGGCAATACTACAGGGTGCCACAATAAACAATAAACATATGTATTAAGAGGTGTCTCCATTAAAGTAAAGTTCTTTTTTGAACTTACACTGTTTATTATTTATGTAGATATCATACATACCAATTTCTTTAAATCTCAATTAAGAAGGTATTAAAATAGCTGGTCACATTTGGGAAATTTATCGATATTAACTTTTTAAATTGAAAACAGTAATAACTGTGTACTCAAAGACTAATTGTAATAAATATTGGGTAACACGATATTCTGTAAACCTGAAGTACGTTGTACATTATTAATTGTCTATGTTTGTAAACTTCTACGCAAAAGAAATATTATTTTTTTGAACTGCGCTTCAAATAAATACGTCGCATGGTTGGCTTAACCAAGTGATGTATATAATGACGTACATCTGCATTGCGCCTTTTTTAACTGTGTTGTAATGCATAACATGATTGTAACTACGTCTATTAACTTTAACTTGTAACAAATAAAGCTCAAATACATTAGTTGATATATACTTCACTTTGATTATAGTGTTGAGAGTAATCTGGTTTCATTGAAACATACAAATGGAGATCGTTGCCTTGAGAATTGACTTGATCAATTAGGTTGCATGCTAGTGTCCGGTTGACATCGATAGCTAACGAGAATCGCGCCAAGTGTTAGTGGCGTTGATAGTTCACGGGCTGTAGTCGTGTGGATCGCGCCTGTTTGAGACATTGATCAATTAATTGCTAGTGTCCAGTTGACACAAATAGCTAACGAGATCGCGCCACTGGGAGTGGCGTTGATAGTTCACGGGATTGCAGCCGTGTGTTGACATTGATAGTCAAGAGAATATGAGTTATACCTGGAGGCTGGATAGATACAGTTCGAGAAACTGTTATGGAGTAGGCATTTACTACATAATGACTAATAACGATTAAAAAGTCGTCCAATATTTTATTAGGAGAATCGGTGCAAGCACCCTGTAGTACAAAACTTTTAAAAAAACTTTCGAATCGACCAAAACAAAAACAAGGGGAGGGAGGTGGTCTAGGTTAATAAAATTCTAATTTATGCAGGAAAATGCAATCTCTTTTGTAAGAAATATCAATGAACAAATAATGTTTTTATGGAATTGGAATCAAATAAAATAATAAGTTGCTACTGATTCTAAGAAAATATTAAGAAAATATTTGATTGACACAATATTTCGACAGTTTGATTAAGTTTTTGCATAAATTATGATTACGTCTTTCTTGCGAGGAGTTGGGAAGCTCTTTTCCATTTTTTGTCTGATAGATTAAAATATTATAAATAAATGTTTTTTGCAATTTTTGTAATGCATAGGATAGAATCCAGGACGGTAAAAAAAGGCCAGGCCAGACGGTGTAAACAAAGGAACCAAGTTTTTGTCACAAACTCTACTTTTCTAATCTCTTTATCTATCTCTACCCAATGTTGTAGACCTTTGATAGTAAAGATACAGGGATTAGACAATTTGAGTTTTTGACTAAAACTCAGTTCCTATAAGATAGTCCATAAAGTTTTTTTTATTTAAGCTACACACGCACCTCTGCCCCTTTAGTAAAAGTAAATTCAACCTATTCGAAGCATATCCTTGGACCGTGTCAACCTTGTTACACCGGCTATTCCTGTCCATAAAGCCAGGTACAGTACAATCTAGGACCGGAAAGGTTGACCCGGCTCGGAAACTCAAATGTACTACGGCTGCCCGTGGATCTAAAAATTACATTTTTGAAAAGCCCTTGAAAACTGGATTTAAAAATACCTGCCTTTATGGGGTTTATATAGAGCTTAAAATAATTGCTTTCTACTCTCGGAGGGCTATGAAGCTAGTGTAGTAAAATGGGATTATTATCATTTAAATCTATTCTCAGCCAGGTGTAATCTTTCTTAAGGTTGGCAGTTTTTGTGTTTATTGTGCTTGTTGGTTTACTCTGATATTTATTTTTAAATTCTTTATTATTTTAAGTATATACTAGATATATAGATAGATTTCTTAAGTGCAGGTACATTACTTTTGTTTTAAATTCTAAAAACTTGAATGTTGAAATCTGAACCTAAAATGTGGAGTTTGTAAAAACAATTATCAATAATCTTTTGCTTTTGTATTTTTATAGGAATTGCAGGAGAAGACTTGAGACAAGTCAAGAAGATTTTTAAGAACCACCCCTTTTCATCAGTTCTTCCTTAGAATTAACCCATTCCTTGTTTATATTCTATTGAGAATAGAGGAATCTTACAGTAGTGTATATTTGGTCCGAACACTACAATTGGTGGCAGCGGTGGGATCTGTTGAACTGATAAACCAAGAATTAAAGTAAATAAGGGGATTGGTCTGGAATAATCAAGCTGAATCATGGCTGTAGATAATCAGCAAGATATGAGAAGAGAGCTCCGAAATGCACTTCAAAGTGTGCCAATTTTTAATGAAGATGGAGGAAATAGTGGTAGTTTCCGAAACCATTTGCGTACTTTCTGGCTTTGGATGGTCTTGAATGGAATAGAAAATGGTGTCCATCAAAAATGTGCTTTGATATATAGCATTCGTGGTCGGAGTCAAGATAGAGTGGCTCATCTTTTTATTGCAGCTGGAGAGGAAGCTCCAACTTTTGCTGTTTTTGAGCAGACTATAAAGCAGATTTTCTTGCCTGAAGGGGAGGCGCAGTTATCAAAAGTGGAGTTCCGATTGAGAAAACAAGGAGTAGATGAAGATGTGGGAACGTTTTTCTCCATTAAAAGTTCCCTCTTCTTGGAAGCTTATCCAGAAGGGGCAGAGTTTAGCACTTTTTTGGAGCATTTGATAACAGGCTTGTACAATCCGGTTGTGAAACGGTTGTTGAGAAGATCTGACCCAACAAATATGGAAGAAACGCGGCAAAATCTCATGAAAATAACCGCTTGTGAGAGACAATCGGTTAGTGAAGGATATGGAGAATCTAGTAATTTAGACGGGCTGAGGGCGGTTACTCAAGCAACGATGCGTTATCAGCAGTTTGGGGGCAGTTCTAGAGCTCCAGGATGGGAAGATCCTATTCCCATGGAGGTAGATCAGATCAACTTGGCACAGCAGCCTAAGCGCTGTTTTAAGTGCAATAAATCTGGACATCTGCAAAGAGATTGTAGAATTCATAAGAAGACAGACCGGAGGGAAAACAGTGAGAAACGTTGTCACAGATGTGGTCTTCAGGGCCATTTGAAGAAACAATGCCGGGTAAATTTGGAGAAACAGAAGAGAAAAGAAAACTTGGCCAGAACAGGAAAAGTCCAAGCATTCCAAAATGATGAAGAAGGGGATGAGGACCAGCGTCTGAATGATGAAGCTATCCTTGCTGCCCTTGGAATTAATGAAATAGGGGCGGGTTTTCCCGGAGGGGCTCCCTACTAGGGGGAGAGAGCCCTGGTATTATGGCTGAAATATCCCCTAAACTGAAACCTCATGTTCCGGTTGATATTCTTTTGCCTGAAGGTGGAACAAGGAGGGTAATGGGTCTGGTTGATACTGGTAACTTGGTATCCCCTGGATTATGTTTCAGTGAAAAGTATGCCCAAGAGGTGGGTTTGAAGATAGAAAAGCTGAGACCATTAAGCATTGGGACTGCAGCTACTGGCTCAACCATGGCCTTGGTTGGAGCTGTAAGGAATTTACGGTTGAAGATTGGGAGAGTAGAGATTATTCATCCCATAAGCTGGGTATTAAGAGATTTGACCAGCAGTATGAATATTGGGTATATGTTTCTGAGGACCCACAAATTGTCAGTTATGTTGGATGGAGAGGAGCCAGTGTTACATCACCAAAAAGGAAATATTGAATTGGTGCAGACCTTGGCACCAGGGAAGTCAGGACTTTGTTTTAATGATTATACTCCCACTGAGTTAAGTAAATTAAAATTGAAAACTGTAAATTCTAGAATTAAGAATGTTGCTAATATTGTAAAAAAAGTGTCTAACAAACTTTTTTCTATTCAAAGGAAACAGTCCAGAGGAAGCTACAAAGGACAGTTGGCACTGAGCTGTCAACTGCAAGGTAAGATTACACCTGTAAAAGTTGATGAGAATAAGATTTTATTGCCAAAAAGTATGACCAAATTGAGCATAGAGGGTATGCCAAAAGGTTGCAAATCTATTTTGGTTGAGAACATGAGTTTTTGCTCAGATAATGAAGTTTTTGGAATGCCAGGAGTGTATCCTGTTAGAAACAGCAAGGCCAAAATAATGGTAATGAATTTGAAGGAGCAACCTAAACTAGTAAGGAGAAATACTCCTGTGNTGGATTTCTTCAGGTCAGGTACCTAGCAAGTATGATTTAATGGGTCAGTCTCTAGAAGTTCATAGGTATAGACAATTGGTAGGAGCTTTGAAAGTTTCTGAAGATGGTGTATTGGTTCTGGAAGCAGAGGGTAGTATAGTAGGAGGGAAGAAACAATTGGTATTGGTTCCTGATGCTCTGAAACCAGTGGTGTTCTACTACTGTCACCAGCACCTTAGTGCTGGTCATTATGGTCTAGCTGCTACCCGAGCTCGATTGATAAGGAATTTCTTCTACCCAGGAGCAGCTGTGGACCTAGCTGACAGGATTAAGTTGTGCTCGCAGTGTATTGCTAAGACTACTAAAGAGCATGATAAGAAAGGAGAGCATAAACCATTAAGACATGGTTTCCCTTTGCAGTCAGTGGCAATTGATCTGGTAGGACCTTTTGAACCAGGGAACCATGGTTATAAGTATATCCTTACTGTGGAGGATCAATGGAGCCGGTACATTAACTGTTATCCATTGCGAAGTAAAGAAACCAAAGAGGTGGCAAAGACCTTTATGGAGAGGTTTGTAGCTAACTTTGGTTGTCCAGTATCTGTCCATAGTGATAATGGAACTGAGTTTACATCAGAGATTTTCAAATCTTTGATGGATGAGTTAAAAATACAGAAAACTTATACCCCTTCCTACAACCCCAGGAGTAATGGGAAATTAGAGCGTTGGCATAGAGATTTGAATGCTTTTATGAGAGCTGCGTCAGCTAGAGAGGATCCTAATTGGATTACATACCTACCTGCTCTAACTTTAGCCCATAATACAAAGGAGCACAGTGCAACCGGGGTAACACCTAGTTTAGCTTTCCTGGGAAGGGAACTGAGGCTTCCTGTAGATTTATTGGTGGGGTTACCACACCAGGACCAAAGATCGGTACATGAACATGTGAGGAACACTTTGGATAAGTATGAGGAAGAATATAAGGTACAGAAGGGAGACAGAATTGCTCAAGCCTTAATACTTAAACATCATTATGGAGAGTTTGAAGAGAAGGAACTGGAACCTACTGGTAGGGGTACTGGTGGTTTTGGTTCTACCGGAAATTAATTCCTATTCTATAAATTATTATGACTGTCTGCAGACTAATCTAATTAAGAAATATGAAAAAGCAACAATTTGCCAGAGGAATAAACCTGAAGAAACTACTAGCTTTGAGTATAATATAGTGCAAAGGAAGAAGATAAATAAATTGGAAGGTTATAGCTGCTCTGTAAAGTCCTCTACATCTCAAGCTATCAACTACTCCGGCTATAGAACATACCGAGTTAGTAACCATAGAGTGGTGTAAAGAGATGATTAACCATAGAAGATTTAAGACTGAGAATACTCTACAGAGTTTTCCTTTAGAATTAGATCAAGTAAATGTGATTCCTGTGGTAGAAGTAGGGGAGCTGACTGAGGTTAATGATAAAGTTATATGCAAGGGAGAAAATGCCCATATTGGAAACCTCATGCATACTAATGTGGTGGTGCTTAAGGAATATGAGATCTTGATAAGAAAAGAAAAATATATGTCGGATGGGAAAATTATTGAATCTCAATCCAATAGGATTGGTTTACCTTGTCCAGTGACTGATCGAAGCTGTTCAACAGGGGATGGAACCTTTTTGTGGGACTTACCTGAGAACAGTTGTGGATTGCAGTTAATCAGAAAATTCAAACCAATTTCTGTAATGAAAAGCTATTTGCTGGACCATGACCTAAAGATTCTGGTAAATACCACGGGGATTACCCGGTTAGAAGGATGTGATGTGGAATTGGTTAAGACAAATTATCAAGACTTATTCTTGGTAAGTTTAGATCAACATATGTAATTAGCAGAGCTAGAACCAGGGGAATTGGACATCGCACTTGAGGGGAAAGTGGCCAGAGATTATATGACGTATAGAGAGGAGGTCCGAGAAGTTGAGAGTGATAAAGACACGCAGGAATTGGTATGTCAACAGAGTCATGTTGGCCCAGGAACAACAATTAGAATTAAAGATAATTTGTTTGGAATGACCAGAGGGGATTTATACTTGGTTTATACCTGTTTGACCAAGACAGCCAACATTTTGGAAACAGATAACTGCTATGATGTAATACCATTGGATACACAACCAATAATGTTTGTTGAACCTTCAAATCGTATTTCAGTAAAACATGCTTCACCAGTGGTTTGTAATAAGTACTTTCCCCTGACCATTTTGTCAGATCAAGGCTGGATAGAACTAAATCCTCATATTCGAAAAGTTAAACCACCATTACAAGGAGAACCATCAAGAAGGGAAATAATAAATCATGAAGATTTAAGCAAGAACGGGTTATATACAGATCAAGAGATAGAAGCCTGGGAAAGATTACTGGAGTTTCCAGTGTACCATGAAGCCAAATTGAAAGAACTTAGTTGGGGAGTTTGTTTGTCAACGGGAGTATGTCAAAATGCAGAAGGTGTTCAACAATATGATTTTCAAAAATTGATGAAGGATGAAGCAACTTCTTGGAATCCAATTAGCAGTTTTATGACCAAGATTCATGAGTACGGAGACATATTGGCTTTGATAGTGATATTGTGGTTGTTATTCAAATTAATAATTGATCTAACAATGATTGCAATGACTTTGTTGAAAGAAGGACCAGGAGCAGCGGCTGCTTTGATAATGAATATCTACTTATCAACTCAGATCCAATATAAGAAGATACAGAAAAGGAACAAAAAGCTCAGGAATAGGATCAATGAAGAAGAAGAAATGCAAGAGTTAACATAAGGATTTGGTCATATGATTTAAATGTTTATTATTTTTACTTACTTTGAAAATTCAGTAAAAATAATGGGGGAATTGTAGTAAAATGGGATTATTATCATTTAAATCTATTCTCAGCCAGGTGTAAATAATAATATCAATTTATAATAATAAAGAAACTCAAATGCTTAGAAAGGTTATAATAGATTGTCTTAAAAAGAATGTCCTTTTTCTTGTAATTATTTCGTCAAAAATATTTATCTATCTCCTTATTTAATATCACAAAATAACAATCTTAAAACAATTTTAAAAGTTGGAATTCTTAACGTTTTTGGATGCACTTACTAAGATGCATCTTTGTAAACAAGTGCTTTCTCTTAACAAACAAAATTCAGTTTAGCAGTGATTTTCAAGCCATAAAGGATGAAAATTAAATGATGATGACCTATGTAAACATTAAATTTTAAAAGCTTACCAAGCAAATTTAGCAAAATAATGGACAAAACCATACATAATTAATAATGTACAATGTACTGAAAGTTTACAGAATATCATGTGAATATGACCCGATATTTTTCTTTCCTTTTGTATTCAATCAACGTCAAAACGACTGAAACGATCGGGCTCATATTTTTGTGTGGAACCTCATATTTCCCCAGTTAAAAGGTTTATGGATGCTCAAAATTACAAAAAATGGTGTCCGAAAAATATGATTTTTGTTAAATTTTGAAAATGTGAGAAAAATATGTATTTGAATCAGCGAAATTTTTTAATTATTGTTGGATGTACAAAGAGAAGAGGCTCACAGATAAAGCTACAGTTAAAAGTTGAAATAGAAGATGGTTGCGAAGCGCGCTAAACACCTTGTAAATCCTTCTTCAATTTAATCCAGTCAAAATGAATCACACTGATAACTTCAATTGCAAGGATCGAATCATAAATGCACAAGGTGTCTCAAAAGACCAAATAGTTTAAATGAAATTATTTGTAAATGTTTTTTTTCACAAAGAATGAGACTTTAAAAGCGATCTTTTAAATGGACTGTACGCGTAACTTAAAAGACCTTCCATTTAAAAGAGGGACAGGCCCGAATCGAAGAGATACCCCTTGAACTTTATTCTGATCAATAATGTGAAAGACATCGCTCTTACTTATATATGAAAAGTTTAATTCTGAGAATTAAACCCCATTGTTCGTATAAGCAGAAATGCGCAAATCTCTTTCTTAGAAAAATCCGAATTGAAAATAATTAAACATAAAAAGGAAACGTTGATAGATGTCTCATTCTTGATAAGGAGGAGCTTTAAAGGGTTCAGTTGTTAATCTATAAATTGAGGGTCACTTGAAGTTTCGTTTACAGATCCTTTAATTCTCGAACTGAAGGTTAAATTTAGGGTTTCTGCCTTTGCAAAATTATTTAACTGGTATTTAAAGTAATTTTGTAAAGAAAGAAACATGTTTTTAGCTTCCTAAGTTAAAAAAAAAGACAGAATGAATTATTTTTATAAATTAAGTTTTTACTTTTTGAATGTCATATGAGAAATGAAAACATTATTATGAAAACAAAATTTCGAATTCTATAGAATTCACAATATTAGGTTGTCACACTCCAGTGGTGGACAATTGACTACCATGCCCCTCCCCAAAATCATATCCAGAAAATAAGCAACCAATCTGAAAACGACGATATCCTAGAGGTGCCTTAAAAACTTACGTTTGCTCCTATTATTATTTGAATTTAATAATGTTTCATTTTTAATTAATATAATTGATAATATAATAAATACGTCCGTATCTAGTGACCAGAAGTCCCACCAATGGCAGTACAGTATCATTATCACATGTCTCCGTCTGAATCACTGCCACTGGTGGGAGTTCTGGTCACAGACGTATAAATAATATTATCAATTATATCTTTTATAAATGAAAAATTATCCAATTCAAATGCAAATAGGAGCAAACCTAAGTTTTTCAGGCTCCTCTTGGATATTGTCGTTTTCAGATTGGTTGCATATTTGTTAAATCTAATCTATTTAAACCTACTATTTATATACACAATTTTAGGCATATAGTTTTTCGTATAAATTTGACACAGTTTTATATAAATTTCTCGAGACAGATGAACTCTTATGGGTATAGATAAACTCCTTAAACGCTTATGTTTAAACCTATACCCTCTCTTATTTTTCCTTTACAGTCCCTTTAATACCTCCTACTTAAGATGAGATTTCTGATTAAAACTATATTAGATTTCAATCTGACGGGCAGTTTACTTTAGTTTGAAGTAAACAGTTAAATAAAATAATAATACGGCATTTAAAGTACTTCACAGAAATCCCAATGTCCATAAGGCACAATTAAAGGTTTGAAGGGGGGTGAGGGAGTGGATTAATATTTGCCTAAGAATCAAATTGTTTTAAGGCGCAACAAAGGGGAGTTTTTAAAGTTGACGGATTCACTCTTCATGAACACAATAAGAATTTCCCAATCTATCTATAAATTTGGCTTGTCTTGGTGTTTGTTTGGGCGTCTGTCTGTTTGTTTGTATCCAATAAACGTTAAAACGGCTGAACCGATCGGGCCCAAATTTTTTTGTGGGACATCTAGGGACCCCAGGGAAGGTTTATGAATGATAAAAATTAAAAAAAATGTGTTATAAAGGTTTTTAATTTTGTAAAAAATTTAAATTCTTGAAAATCCGCAAATTTAAATAGATGGGCGCGAAGCGCCCTAAAAGCCTAGAAAGAAGGGCGCGAAGCGCCTTGAATTTCTAGTTTTTTAAATTTTCGAATAGAATATTGGGTTTACAATTTTTTGTAAATTATTTGCGATAAATTCCGGAGGCTTTTAGTTTAAAGTATGTGTACGTTTACACAACTACATCTTTTAAAGGAATTGAACTATTTTTTCGGCTCGCCTTTCTCAGAGTTGTTTATATTTAAATTTGATATCTGATAACTTTTACAGAATATGTATTAAAGTTGTTATTATGATATTATATTTAATCATTATAATTGATAAAAAATTACATTAATTTCGTAAATTATATGCAAATTTTATCTTAAATCAATTATATTATCATAATCATATAAATTGTATATATATGTAGGCAAAATTTCATCAAAATTATCTTTCATGTGATTATTTTGATGAAAGGTAAAACCCAAATTTAAGAACAACTAAATAGATATTTGTATATATGAATCAATAAAGATTTAAAGATGCAAAGGCCTCTTGTTTAGTATTAAACTTAATGTTTAGGATATTGTTAACTAATGTTCCTTCAATGACTAACACGTCACAACTGAATGTTTATTATATTTTCATATTTAGTTAGTTAAATTTAAACTTAGAGTATGGATATATTTAGAGGGTTCCTTCAGAAAACTTAAGAGTATATATTAAGAGAGGTCTAGATTAAAATTAAAGTACATAGAGTAACGATACAAACAGAGGTTTCTGTTCATCCTTAGAGTATATATATAAACAGAGGTTTCTGTTCATCCTTAGAGTATATATATAAAGACAAGTTTCTGGTCATCCTTAGAGTATATGTAAACAGAGGTTTATGGTCATTCTTAGAGTATAGATATAAACAGAGGTTTCTTTTTATCCTTAGAATTTCTATATAAACAGAGGTTTCTGGTCATCCCAATAGAGGTTAAATAATAAACAGAAGGTTCTGTTCATCCTTACAGAATAGATAAAAACAGAGTTTTCTGTTCAACCTTAGAGTATAGATATAAACAGAGGTTTCTGGTCATCCTTAGAGTATGTGTATATATATATAATCCTAGATTTCTGCTCATCTTACGAGTATGGATATAAACAGAGAGGTTTCTGAGTAAAGATATTAACATTCTGGTGTAGCAAATATAGAGGCACATATATGTAAATTACGTTGAACATTGTCCATACTCCATAAAGCTAAATGTGCCCATTTGAAAATGCCTAAATCATGTATTGGGATGAACCCATTCAATGTAAGTATGTATATATAACTCCGCCTAACCCATATTGTGATTGCTTAACTAGCTTATATATAACAGCGCATAACTTGTAACTATGCTGATAAGGACCCAACACTGGACACTCTGGTATCATTGTTCCCTAGGTAAGGATGATTCAGAGATAGAAATGAGAGTGAGGATGGTTCAGAGATAGAAATGAGAGTGAGGATGGTTCAGAGAAATAAGCATGACAGAAGTATTATGAGAGGGAAACCCTCCACTTTCAGAGTTTCAAATCATAATGCAGAGATTGGAACAAGTGGAGCAAGATAAAAAAGCTTTAGTGGCAATAGTTGGACAGTGCAAAGGGAAGTAGAGGAGGTAAAAACGAAGAAAGAAAAGGAATCATATGTGCAGACATGGAAGGATAATGTACACAGATATAAATAATTCCGTCATACCCATATTGTGATTGCTTAATTACCTTATATATATAACAGTGCATAACTACGCTGCTAAGACCCAATTCATATCTAGCCTGAAGAAATATAAGTTTAGCTGATACAGAAACTCCTCTTTGATTACAGTGTTGAGAGTAGTTTGGTTTTTGTTGAAACATTTAGATCTTGTCTTGTTTGAGACATTGATCAATAGATTACTATTGTCTGGTTTACAAGGCTGCAAACGAGATCTCGCCCAGTGGCAGTGGCGTTCATAATTCATGGGATTGTAGCCATGGGTTGACGTTGACTGTCAAGAGAATTTGAGTTATACCTGGATTGATACTTGTTTGAAAAATTGTTAAGGAGCGTTTACTATACTGGTCATCCTTAGAGTATAGATATAAACAGAGTTTTCTGTTCATTCTTAGAGTATATATAAACAAAGGTTTCTCTTGATCCTTAAAGTAAATGTTTTAACAGAGGTTTCTGTTTATCCTTAGAGTATAAATATAAGCAGAGGTTTCAGTTGATTCTCAGAGTATAGATATAAGCAGAGGTTTCTGTTCATTCTTAGAGTATATATATAAGCAGAGGTTTCTGTTCATCCTTATAGAGTATATATATAAGCAGAGGTTTCTGTTCATCCTTATAGAGTATTGTTCAAAGTGTCTAGATATTTTTGATTACATAACAATTATGTAAGCATTCTTTTTAACATTCTTTTAACAATTCATACCATCAACATGTACTCTTTACTTGGTCAAGAAAATAATTTAATTCTAACGAATGCAATTTTCAGTTCAGGGTTGCATTATCTGCTTTCTACAGTTTTAATTCAATACGAGACAGTTACGCATGTTTTTTTATTTAAGTACAAATATAAGAAATAAATGTGTAAAAGATACATGTTATGGCAATTCCGATGAAACGGTTAAAAGTCCTATATTCTTCTTTCTATACTTTTTGTAAATACAAGATACATCTTGCACATTTTTATGGATTTTTTGTTAAAATATAATATAACTGCACACCAAGAGGCAGACACTCTCACGCTAAATTCGAGCAGTATTTTGACAATTACTCCTTTTAACGTAAGCTAGAAACCAGCTCATTGCATTTCTGAAATGTCTATTACCAGGGCTACAAAAAAATTAGAAAGTGAGTTGCTGAGGTAAAACAAAAACCAAGGCGTTGAAACACTTTAAAGTCGAGGCTGGCTATACTTTGATGACAAACCTTCAATGTTGTCTATTTCTCAGAGATATCTGGACTAATTTTCTTTAATATACAGTCTGGACATTTCGTATGCACACCCTCCACTGAATAGTAATGAGGAAGATATCATCGTCTTAATATCTTAAAAAGTATTAAATTCTCAAAATACTCATTATTGCTTCTGTAGCATACTAGCGCAAAAATATTCAATCTTCAGAGAAAACAATAAGAATGGAATTGTGAATCGGAACATATCTAAAAATGGAAGAACAATTGAAATTACGGCTACAATCCCTTTAACCCTATTCAGGCTGACGTCTAGTTATTAAGCAAAAAATGTTCAAAAGCAAAAAGTGTACAAAATTTAATAAACTATACATTTTTTAAAAGCCCTTACCACGGCAAATTCAAATATGCAAAAATATTTGCAAAATGTTTTAGAAACCAAATTTGTATTTAAGGAAAACTGAAAATGTGAAAATTCTTTGTAAAGACATCTGTGCAAAAAAAACTTTGCAACATTTCGTCTTGCGCAATCCAATGCTTTCTCTTGTTAAAGGCTTTCTAAAGAGCTATAAAAAGTCAAAATTCAATGACCGCAAAAATGTCTAAATAAAGATTTAGACGAGGTCCGAGGTAACAAAACTGAAGGAATTTCTCCAGTTTTGGTGACTTGCTTTGAGGAATTTCCGGGGAATTTCTCGAGAACAAGTTCTTGTGACTGATTCCTCGGAAATTCTTGAGAAATTCTCCGGAATTGGTCCCCATTTTAAGATATTTTTAAGGGGATCAGAGTTTTATAAAGTAGTTTCGAGAAATTCCTGAGATTTATTTTCTAGATTGTTTCTTAGGAAATTCCTGATAATTTCTCTGGAATATTTTTCATAAGCATATTTCCGGAAATTCCTGAGAAATTCTAAGGACTTGGTCACCAATTTTACAAATTTTTTGGGGAACTGAATCAAAGACATAGTCTCAAGAAATTCCTGAGAATTTCTCTGGATTTTTTTAATGGAGAAACTTCTGAGAACTTCTCCAAAATGTTTCTCCGGAAATTCCTGAGAAATTCTCAGGTCTTGTTCACCAATTTTACGGATTTTTTTTGGAATTGAATAAAAGACATAGTCTCGAGAAATTTCTCTGAATTTCTCTGGAATTTTTTAATGGAGAAATTCCTGAGAACTTCTCCAAAAATTCTCAGGTCTTGTTCACCAATTTTACGGATTTTTTTGGGGAATTGAATGAAAGACAAGTCTCGAGAAATTTGTCTCAGATTTCTCAGGATTTTTTCCTGGAGAAATTCCTGAGAACTTCTACAGAATATATCTCCGGAAATTCCTGAGAAATTCTCACGACTTGGTTACCAATTTTACGATTATTTTGGGGAACGGAATAAAAGACTTAGTTTCGAGAATTTCTCTGGAAGTTTTCTCAAGAAATTCCTAAGAATTTCTCAGAATATTTCTCCGGAAATACCTGAGAAATTCTCAGGACTTCATTACAGAGTTTTCAAGGTCCGTTTTTCTCCGATAGGTATCTCTGAGGTTCTCTTCTATTATGCACTGTTTTAACTAAATCTTTTTTTCTTTGCAACCTTATTAATAAAAAATGATAATTTACTTTAGAACCATCTTTTAAAAAAAATATTTTTAAAAATTTGTAAAATTTTTCTTTACAATTCAGTTGTCTGTTGTTAAGTTATTCACTACTATTGGGTCTAAATCCTGACTCTTGGTTAGTAAATTTACTCAGGAATATGCTGAGAATATGTCAAGATATTCCTGAGGAACTCTTGGGAAAATCTTGGGAATAGTTCCCAGGAAATTCCCAGGAATTGGTTCTGAAAACTTCCATGTTTTACCGAGTTCCCCAATTATGAGTTATGATCAGATGTACAAACACAAACAATCTAAACAGAGACTACTTTTTTCATAAACATAGATGTATTGGGCATACATTCGTTCAGCCATTCTTAAAATTGCATAATATTTAGCTTTTTTCAAAAAATAGAATTTTCCTTTAAGCTGGGTAAACTTGTATCTTGTTAGATCATGTTTTAATTTACAAATTTAAAATACATATGTCACTTTAGTGGGAAAATATGAGGGAGGAGGGGAGGACTCAACAGTTGTTGACAATGATCGTTCATATGTTCATTTAAACTATTTTATTCACTGTCAGTTGTGAGTTTACGTCTGAACTTTTAGGAATAATAAGAAAGTGATACATTTTTTTTAATTTTGTAAAAAATCGTCTTTGATTGTAAAAACAAATGTTTTAATCTTTTTATACAGTAAAACTATGCAAACAAATACAGAATAATAATATAATTAGACTCAAGTTTTGATTTTAAATGCTCAAATGAAGGTTAAGCACAACAATTCCAAAGGGTAAGCAGTCCAATTCCACAGTTGCTCCTGTCTGCCGAGTCCCCTGGCACTTCATCCAATCAGGGTTCAGTCATTTGTTTGTTGTCTACTCTGAACCAATAGAAATAATATTGGCGGTAACATCTATCTTTCTATCTATCACATTATCCAATAAGAGTTATGAACCCTTCAAAACGGCGCTAACAGTAAATGGAAATATTTACTTCTACTGAAGCTATTGTAATTGGATAGGGTCCCGATCTGAAGTTACACAGTCTACTAATTTTGTTTAGTATAGAATGTAAGATTATTTGATAATTAATTGATCAATTTATTAGATTAATTGATTTGATAATTGATCAATTTAATAATTGATCAGCTTTACAATTATCAATTACACAATTAATATACATTGCTTTAAACCTTGAAAACTCAATATTAGGTGATTTTTAAATTGAACTGAACATTTCTGATGGATAATGTTCGAGGTTAACTGTTAGACGTTTTTCCGTTTTTATATTAGAAGAGTGATGAAAAATTTACACTAAGATATCACAACTTGAAAGTTAATCTTATAATGATTACAAAAGCACCTCTGGACAGCCTTTAGAAGGTTATTATGGTGAAAGTAATATATACAGGGCTACCCGCAATAAATCAGATTTCAAATTCGACTTACAAGGGCTGTTATCGTAATTTCAAGTGGCCTTCTATTGAAAAAGTGACAAGGATGGCAAGTGACAAGTTTTCCCTAAACAAGCCTTAACTTACTGGACGATACTAGGAATGATAAAAATTAGGCCAAGAAAAATCCTTTTATGCTAACGAGTTATATTTATAAATGTTTACACGTCTCATTCTTTGTGGTTAACTCAATCAGGTTGGAAAGATGTAGGGGTTAGAAAATCAAGATTGTGGCAAGGAATCAATTTCTTTAAAATTAGTTATTATTTTTTTCTGTTTTCTTTCTATATTAATTTTTCTAAAATTCTGTGAACTTAAAAAAATCAGGGTTATCCACAAAGGATGAGATTTCAGGGACGACAAAAGGAAATTTGCTTTCGTCCCTTTTTGACATTCAGGGTTCCTTCACGGCCAAAACTGGCATTTTTCTGCGCTAAATCAATTATAATTAAAACATTATCATACTATAAAATGCAATGAAGAAGCAAACAACCAAGCTTCAAATCGTCTTATTTTTAGAATTCTGTATTTACAGTCTCATCCTTTGTAGGCAACCCTGTACAGTACATTACAGTACAGTAAAGTACAGTACAGTACAGTACAGTACAGTACAGTCTCATCCTTTGTAGGCAACCCTGTTTGTATCCAATAA
>NW_019396179.1:439565-532905 GCF_000591075.1 Eurytemora carolleeae
GTACAGTACAGTACAGTACAGTCTCATCCTTTGTAGGCAACCCTGTACAGTACAGTACAGTACAGTACAGTACAGTCTCATCCTTTGTAGGCAACCCTGTAATTCAACTCTTTGTTAAATTTAACTTCAGAGGTTTCTTTAGAACAATGGAGGATGCACACATTTTAGGAAAAAAAGTAACTTTGGACAATGAGGACAAAATGGATGATGAGGAGAAAAAAGAAGAAGACGAAAAGGACCAATATCTCTCCGCTGTCGGCAATATAGGACAATGGCAGCTTAGGAACATTCATATTTTTTATAAAAAATAAGAAAGGTTTGATTTTTGATAAAAAAAACTTATCGTAGACTTTCCTGTTTTATTTGGCGAATTTTTAACCCTTTAAAATGGAAATTTTTGTTGATGCCATTTATTTTTTCTTAGTATAGTAAAGGTTCTATTCTAGATTAGTCTGTGTAGAATAAATCTTTATTAAAGTTTGAAAAAGTTCTGATATTATTAAATTATGACTAACGAAGTTTAAATTTTGCTGAATACATTTGTCATGGTGGAATAATTAAACTGAAAACCTTTGAAAAAATTGATCTTATTAAAACAGAAATTAACTTTTCTCTGTCCTTCTCCCCCCGGCCCCTTCCCTCCTTCCTTCTCTCCCTTCCCTCCCCCTCGACCCTTTCCCTACCCCATCCCCCCAACTCCTATTCCTCCCTCCCTTTTTCCCTCCCCCATCTTCCCTCTTCTCCCTCGTTGACATATTAATATCATATAAATACTATTTTAATCAAAACAAAAAACTTTTAATTCGGCCATTTTTAAGCCTGTTCTCTCACTCTGTCTCTCAATAAGAAAAATCTAAAGTAAATGATTATTTGTAGGTCTGAAAAAACATACATAATTAAAGAGTTAATGCTCTAATTTGAAAGTTATGCTTGAACACCCTATGAAAGGACTGTAATTCAACGAAATCACTACATAGTAATCATGTCTCAATTAGGGCTCCCAGAGAAATGGGGTAATCATCTTTTTCGCATTTCCCTCGTAAAAACATACTTTCACGAAGTTTTCTGTAAAACCTTAAGTCTTATTGCATATGAAAATTACAATATACCTAATGAATGTTTGTTGTCAGAACTATTTTTATCCTGGGACTGTTCTGTACTCCTGTCTCAATGCATATTCTGATCATGACGTTCATGAATGCAAAGGTAAGTAATGTCTCAATGCATATTCTGATCATGAAGATTATGAATGCAAAGGTTAACTCAATGTATATTCTGATCATGACGTTCATGAATGCAAAGGTAAGTAATGTCTCAATGCATATTCTGATCATGAAGATTATGAATGCAAAGGTTAATAATGTCTCAATGCATATTCTGATCATGAAGTTCATGAATGCAAAGGTAAGTAATGTCTCAATGCATATTCTGATCATGAAGATTATGAATGCAAAGGTTAATAATGTCTCAATGCATATTCTGATCATGAAGTTCATGAATGCAAAGGTAAGTAATGTCTCAATGCATATTCTGATCATGAAGATTATGAATGCAAAGGTTAATAATGTCTCAATGCATATTCTGATCATGAAGTTCATGAATGCAAAGGTAAGTAATGTCTCAATGCATATTCTGATCATGAAGATTATGAATGCAAAGGTTAATAATGTCTCAATGTATATTCTGATCATGAAGTTCATGAATGCAAAGGTAAATAATGTCTCAATGTATATTCTGATCATGAAGTTCATAAATACAAAATTAACCAGAAATAAAAGAAAAGTTGTTAGTTATGAGTTGGAGATTTTTGCAGTTACACAGTAAATTCCAAAAATCAAAATTTTTTTTATCAAATATATGATGTTTTAAAATGAACGTTTTAAAACTTTTGCCGACCAAACAGTTTTACTTTTAAAATATTCTAACGTTTAAAACGAAATATTTTTGTTTAAATAGAAATGCAAAAATGTTTTCAGATGACAAACAAAACATTATCATTTTTATTTTCGTAAAGATTTTTCAAAACTAGCCCGCCTCTGTATTTAGAAAAATCAAAGGCTCAAAACTTACTGTTAAATTTTAACTTTTGAAAAAAAGGATATTTTAGTTTTACTGAAAAAAACACACACATTTGGTTTTGAATTCAGTATATTTGAGTTTTTACTATATTAAAATTTGTCTTGTCCATCGTTTATTTCTGTCATATACTGTTCTTGTCCTGTGTTTGTCGTGTTCCTTATTTCTTTCAGTCCTACTTTTGTCCTTGTCCTGCGTTTGTCTGTCTTCTATTTACATCCTTGTCCTACGATTGTCTTGTCCAGCGTTTTTTCTGTCCTATATATTTGTTCTAGTCCTATGTTTGTCTTGTCCTTAATTTGCCACCAAGCAACTAGCCAGATTTGCTGATGATGTGGTCACAAAATAAATCAATGGATTTGCTGATGATGTGGTCACAAAATAAATCAATGGATTTGCTGATGATGTGGTCACAAAATAAATCAATGGATTTGCTGATGATGTGGTCACAAAATAAATCAATGGATTTGCTGATGATGTGGTCACAAAATAAATCAATGGATTTGCTGATGATGTGGTCACAAAATAAATCAATGGATTTGCTGATGATGTGGTCACAAAATAAATCAATGGATTTGCTGATGATGTGGTCACAAAATAAATCAATGGATTTGCTGATGATGTGGTCACAAAACAAATTTTAGATATTCGATTTTCAGCAAAAAACTGTAATGAGAACACATTTTAAATTATGTCTTTTACATTATTTAACAAAATGGGATATAATTCTGTATTCAAGTCCATTTTCAAGTAACACATTTGGATTAAACTAAACCCATTTCATAGATTAATGATAGGAGGGAGGGGGGGGAGGTTAGTAAGGAAAGGGGGGAAGAAGGGACGGAAAAGAAAGGGGAAAGAGAGGAAATAAAGAGGAAGAGGAAAGGGGGGATGATAGTGATGGGAGAATTAGAGAAAAGGGAAAGGTAGAAAGGGGAATGAAGTGTGGGGAAAGTTTTGCCTTAACAGCTTATGCAGAAAATTTTCTTTATACTCATTCTTGATTTAACAAAAATATGCTGTCACTTCTTTATGCCTTTTTTGTCATCTCTTGCAGGATTCAGTCTTTCAATCAGAAAGTTTTACATACAATGAAAACCGGAAAACTAGTTAGAAGAATTATTTAGAGTTAAATTATGATTTAAGATATTCCATTGAACATGAGCTTTACCAATTATGCGATGTTGACAGATAATTTTGCGTTAAAAAGTGATTTTTAAACTTCTACTGTAAATATTTGCTTTGTAACAAGATCGAAAAAAAAATTTGAAACATTAATGTATTTTAAAATCAACTACATCTTTTTATTTTAAAGATCATTTTAAAGGTCATTTGAAGTTTAGTCTTGTAGTCCAATAATCATATTTAATTCCAGGTAGAAAGTTGGTGTGCCCGGCCAGCTCATCTGTCTTCACTAAACCTGTCTACCTGGCGTACAGTAAGCGGGCAGGTCAACCAGTCCTGTCAGATTATTAACACTACCTGGACTCTATTCAGTTTAACAGGTAAACTAGATTATTAGCACTACCTGGACTCTATTCAGTTTAACAGGTAAACTAGATTATTAACAGTATCTGGACTCTATTCAGTTTAACAGGTAAACTAGATTATTAGCACTACCTGGACTCTATTCAGTTTAACAAGTAAACTAGATTATTAACAATACCTGGACTCTATTTAGTTTAACAGGTAAACTAGATTATTAACACTACCTGGACTCTATTCAGTTTAACAGGTAAACTAGATTATTAGCACTACCTGGACTCTATTCAGTTTAGCAAGTAAACTAGATTACTAACACTACCTGGACTCAATTCAGTTTAACAGGTTAACTAGGCTATTAACACTACCTGGACTATGTTCAGTTTAACAGGTAAGCTAGATTATTAACACTACCTGGACTATATTCAGTTTAACAGGTAAACTAGATTATTAACACTACTTGGACTTTATTCAGTTTAACAGGTAAACTAGATTATTAACAATACCTGGACTCTATTCAGTTTAACATGTAAACTAGGTTATTAACAATACCTGGACTCTATTCAGTTTAACAGGTAAACTAGGTTATTAACACTACCTGGACTCTATTCAGTTTAACAGGTAAGCTAGATTATTAACACTACCTGGACTATATTCAGTTTAACAGGTAAACTAGATTATTAACACTACCTGGACTCTATTCAGTTTAACAGGTAAGCTAGATTATTAACACTACCTGGACTATATTCAGTTTAACAGGTAAGCTAGATTATTAACACTACCTGGACTATATTCAGTTTAACAGATAAACTAGATTATTAACACTACTTGGACTCTATTCAGTTTAACAGGTAAACTAGATTATTAACACTACCTGGACTCTATTCAGTTTAACAGGTAANTATTTTAGGAGAGTTTAATCTTGTATTCTAGTAGAGTTTAATCTTGTATTCTGGGAGAGTTAAATAATGTATTTTAGGAGAGTTTAATCTTGTATTCTAGGAGAGTTAAATCTATTATTCTAGGAGAGTTTCACTTTGTATTCTAGGGGAGTTTAATCTTGTATTCTAGGTGAGTTTAATCTTGTATTTTAGGAAGGTTTAATTTTGTATTCTAGGAAAGTTTAATCTTTTATTTAAGCGAGTTTAATCTTATATTACAGGAGAGTTTAGTCTTGTATTCTAGGAGAGTTGAATCTTGTATTCTAGGAGGTTTTAATCTTGTATTCTAGGAGGGGTTAATCTTGTATTCTAGTAGAGTTTGATCTTGTATTTAAGAGAATTTAATCTTTTATTATAGGAGAGTTTAGTCTTGTATTCTAGGAGGGTTTAGTCTTGTATTCTTGGAGAGTTTAATCTTGTATTTAAGAGAGTTTAATCTTATATTATAGGAGAGTTTAGTCTTGTATTCTAGGAGAGTTTAGTCTTGTATTTTAGGAGAGTTTAATCTTGTCTGTAGTCGTGAATATCTTGTATCCACTGCTCAGACTCTTTATTTTATTGGAATGATATTTGGAGTTTTCACTTTCGGAGTTCTAGGTAAATATAAATTAGAAACACAATCTTTGTGATTAGCTGCTTATGTCAATTATTTTGCTGATTATGTTAATTGTTTCTTTAATTATATTTATTGTTTTGCTGATGATGTTTATTGTTTAGCTGATAATACTTATTGTTTAGCTGATTATGTTAATTGTTTAGCTGATTATGTTAATTGTTTAGCTGATTATATTAATTGTTTAGCTGATTATGTTAATTTTCTATCTGATTATATTAAATGTTTATCTGATTGTATTAAATGTATAGTTGATCATGTTAACTGTTTAGCTGATTAAGTTAAATTGGTAAGCTGATTAAGTTAATTGTTTAAATTATTTTAATTAGTTAACTGATTGTATAAATTGTTTAGCTAATTATATTTAATGTTTATCTTATTGTATTAAATGTATGGTTGATTATGTTAACTGTTTAGCTGATTATGTTAATTGTTTAGCTGATTATGTTAATTGTTTAGCTGATTATGTGGGAAGGAAAACTGTAATTATTCCATTACTTATCTGTGTAGCAGGGTCAGGTATATATTCTTTATTTTTCATTTTAGTTTTTAAAATCTCTAGAGTTATTTCTTTTAAAAAAAGGAATTTAGGAACATTTTTGTTTTCTCTCTTAGGCGGAAAATGAAACAAATTTAATATCAGGATAATTTTTTACATGAAATTCAAATTGGTGGATGGTATTTTTTTATGTTCAAACTTGGATAATTTAAATTAATAAAATTTATAGTTTGAAATATCTAAAATGTACGACATTGAACTGAAAAAATACGGATGAGAAAATCAGAGTTTGTGGCAAAGACATAATTCTTTTGTTAAAACTGTTAAGTAATACTCAAGTAAATATTATGCAACATGATAAATTTTGATAAGGCAGTGAGCAACGTCATTTAAAGATTTTGCAAATGAAAATCAATTGAGTAGACCCAATTAACAAAACTTTTAAATACATTTTTAGATTCCTATTCAGCATTTAGAATAAAGTAATAATACTACAATTTCCAGACTAAAAGAAACAATGACTAAAAGAAACAATGGTTAATTTAAAAACAAAATTAAATTCACAAAACATCAAAAAGGGTTACCTAGACCCACTAAAGATAAAACTTCAGAGTGCAGAGACGACTGTACAGAATTTAGTTAGTATTTTTCTTTAAATACACATGATTCGACCCATGGCTTTAAACTGGTTTCTTTCTATAGAAAATCATTTAATATTTCTTTATTCAAGGCATTAGATTGTTGAAATAAAATATAGTTAGGTCGTCATTGAATCTTATCCTATATTAACCCTGTGGTTAATATAGAAAAAAAAACACTAAGTTTGGTATATTGGGAAAATCATGAAAACGTTTTTTTACATTTGTAGGTATTGGTACCTCCTTAGCTCCCAACTTTGAAGTATTTATGACAGCAAGGTAAAAGATATTGTTGACACAAGAAGTTTTTATATTTTTTTTAATGTTTTTTTATATTAAAAAGAATTGCGGCGTAATTACATGTGACTCTTAATTTCAAGATTAGTTACATACCGGATTCACAACAGCACATCTTGTAAATGTAAAAACTATTGAGATATATTTGTTTTCACATCTGAAAATGGCTATGCTTCATGTGTTGGTTCTCTAAAGCAACGAACCCTGCAGAGTTATGCAGCAGAGGCAAGGAAATAAATGAAAGAATAAATAAAATTTGCGATTTCTGTTGTAATTATTTATTGAACTTTAATTATCTATTTATCTAGAGTCATCAATGCTTTCTTTCTCATTGGAATCTGGGAAACACAGTTCACTTACAGTATAGAACTAGGTATATACAGGGTGTCCCACAAAATATGATATATTTTCACCTACAGTAAAGAAATATATAGATACAGGGTGTCCCACAAAATATGATATATTTTCACCAACAGTAAAGAAATATATAGATACAGGGTGTCCCACAAAATATGATATACTTTCACCTACAGTAAAGAAATATATAGATACAGGGTGTCCCACAAAATATGATATATTTTCACCTACAGTAAAGAAATATATAGATTCAGGGTGTCCCACAAAGTATGATATACTTACACCGACAGTAAAGAAATATGTAGATACATAAACATGATTTGCTAGAAGATCATCTTTGATCTTTAATAATTATATAATGACAACGTTTTTTCCAGACAAATTATAGGTTTTCAGATTATGCTATTTAAATATGTGCTATTCCTACCATTTAAACTTAATAAATTAAAACAACATTAATTATTTAGACGTAATTCTGGGTTAAATTATATTCAAAATTCAAATATACGATTTACCTGTAGTCTGGATTAGGAACGTAAGGGACCGTAAGTGTATTTTTAATTGACCATTCAAGCAAAGATGGCAATGCCCAATTCACAACAATACCTTTGATACCTTTATTCGATCATAATTGAAAATTAATCTGAAGGTTTCAAAATACTAACATTGAAATATGTTACATAATGCAGCCAAGGCTTTAGAGGCAAAGATAATAGAATATATATTAGAGGGGAATTCAGAGAATCTCTCGGTATGCATTCTTTCAGTCCCTTTCAGCCTGAAAGGGAGTTCAAAGTGTACAAATCATGTAAATGTTCACAAATTATATGAAGTAGAGTACATTAGGACAGTATGTTCCCTAGACTATCCATTTCAATTCCGAATTTTTAAAAGCTGTTAATAAACTTTATAATGAATTAGGTGAATAAAAAATATAAAAGTTATAACGGATAATCATCGTTTGTAAAGTGGAAGGCATAGAGTCTATGTGAAATGATCATTGGTCAATTATGAAACCAGCCTATTTCATGATTTAGTTTTCTTTTAATATTAATTTTAGATTTTCTATGAAATGATATTCTAGGGCCCAAAAGGTTATATAGCATAAATATGTGAAGTACACCTGCAGTATGGAAACAGTACAAGAAAATGGCCGTTTTACACTTTTTTCTAGTAAATTCCCCTCTAATATATATTCTATTCTCTTTGTTTAGAGGATACAGTCGTCGTACACTTTCATTTTTCCATGAGTGTCACTAGAAACTACACAAACATTGTAGAATAATTAATTAATGTTTAGTTGGAGGAAAGTGGAACACTATTGTAGGAATGGGTCTAGAGTTCTTCTGGGTGGGAGGGTGGTTAATCTTAGCCTTACTCGGATATCTCATCAGGCAAATTTCCCTCCGATTTATATATTTGCTTTGTCCTTAGGTTTCTATCAAAAAAGGCCTTACCGACTGTAACTCACTTAAAATTACAATAATAATCCATTTTAAAATAAAAACCTTGTCTGTTAAAAATGCAAAATTATGTCCATCTATACAGCAGTTAGTGTTTTGAAACGGTAAAGTTTGTTTTCTAAACATAAAATATTCCACACTTAAAATATTTTATTGTTTCGTTTACTTTTCACGGGCAGCCGTGGTACATTTTAATTTCCGAGCTGGGTCAACCTTTCCAGTCCCAGTTTGTTCTGTATCGTCCGGATTGGTTAAATAAAGTAGATAGGACTAGCCGGTGCAACAAGGTTGACGGCGGGGTCAGACTTTAGGTTGAATTTACTTTTTCTAAAGGGTCAAGGGTGCGTGTTGTATATATTTTTTCTCTCAGGGTCAAAGTTTGATATCATTTGCTTTTCTTAAACTATGGCTATGAGAGAAAATATGTCAAAAAACACGAACCAAAACTGTTAACCACAATACGTGTACGGTGATAGGCGATTATATCAACATAACGAAGACGACTTTTTTAAAAAGTTTTAATTGTTAACAGACTTTTTTCGAATTGTAAGTTTACAAATAATTCAAGAGAAGCTTTTTAAATTAACAGCTTCTCTTTGTTTACAGGTTTAAAATCTTGGTATAAATCAAAATTTAAATCGAAAGTCGTGCTTCGTTAAATTGATATAACCACCCCAGGTCCTGGCGTACACTAATGTTGGTAGTATCCCTCCCTTCTACACTAGCCTTTCTTCTCTACTGGTTTATTCCTGAAAACCCCAGATGGCTCATAGCAACTCACAAGTTGGAGAAGGTAAAAGAATATTTTAACTTTTTCTAGATTCTTCTAGAAGAATTTATATTTGAATATCACAACTTTTGAAGCAACTATAGTTCGGGTTTGATAAAAACTGTCTAAATTTAAAGGGTTGGATGTTTTTATTACTTTTATTAGTCACTTTCTGTAAAATAGTTTTTTGTTGTGCTGACTTGGCTACTTGATGTAATTTTGCTGTTTTTTTTTTAACTATTAGAAAAGAAAAATTTGAACTAATGGTAAAGTATTCATAATTCGTTTTGAAGCAATCAAAGTTTTTTTTTTCTGGCTTTATAAAAATCTTTAAAAATCTCAATATATTATAAAAATGTTTTCTATGTCAACACTTTTCTCTTAAATATATAACTAGCTTTTCATTCTAAAAAGATGAGACACCATACCAAATATTTATATTAAAAAACGTATATTATAAATAATTAAAAATTAACTTTAACTACTTAAAATGTGTACATTGTACAAATTATCAAATGTCTTAAATTTTTAAAGCTAAAACACCTAAAAATTTAGAAAAACAAAAATAAAGAAAGAACCCTGCCAGGCCTGATCATATCTTCTGCCTTTAGCAAACTGAGACACTAATGGAAGGCCCTTTTTTTAATTATAAGAAAAATTAGAATTTGGGTAAGTGGCTCAATTTTCTAAATAGAGAATTAAAGATTAGAATAAATTTAATAGAATATTGCAACTCTATTAACCCTGTAACGATGGGGAGGGGTGTTTTTACCACCCTATGGTTTAATATTTAATGAAACAAACATGTAACTCATAAATTGTAAAAAAAAACCTGAAAACTCGCCAAAAATTATAATTTTGAATTACTATATCTTTGCAGCCTGATCTTTCAAACTATGTGTTCTGATACATATAGTTTATGTATGAAATATCAACCGTTTAAACCATCAGGTTCCAGAGATGTAAATTATGAAGAGTGTACAGTTTTTGGTTTCCAGGGAAAACATTTTTTTTCAGTCTGAACAAATTATTCGCAATGTTGGAAAATCCAACAAAAAAGAACTTCCCGCAGATTGGAAACTTCACCCTGTCCAGACATCAGATGCAGACGATAAGAAAACAAACATTTTTGACATTTTTAGGTTTGTTTATTTGCTTTGCTCAGTGTTTAGTATAAATTATTCATTTTTGTTCAATTGTTCATTGTTTATTTTTATCGTTCACTTCTTATACTTTGTTGTTATTGATTGTTTATTGTTCATTGTTCATTGTTCACTGCTCATTGCTCATTACTTAATGTTTATTGCTCATTGCTCATTTTCATTTTTCAAATTATTCATTATTTTAGTCATATTAAAACTATTATTTCTTATTTTTAAAAAGTCCTATTCTACTTTAGTTTACGAATAAGTATCATAATTTTTTTGATTTTGGTATAAGTCGTTTCATGACATTTCTTTTTTTTCAATTCGCTAAAGTTAAACAAACTATTTGTTAATTTATATTTAGCTTTTCAATCGATTTGAAATATTTAAAGAATTTCTTTAATCAAAAAATCTTCCTAGGGGCGAATTGCGACCATAACAATTTGAAACAATTTATTGTTATAAATTTGTATAAAATAAAAATTCATTATTTTTTTTCTAGGACACCCAACATGCGGTCAAAGACCTTCATCATTTGGTATAATTTCTTTGTGAATGCATTTGTTTACTTTGGACTAACCCTAAATAGCGGGGATCTGGGAGGGGATGTCTTTATTAATTTCTCCTTATCAGGTAACAAGATTCAAGTTGACAATTTGCAAATTTTTATTTTCAATTTGTTTTTCTATTTTGGTTGATAACAATTTCCAAACTTTCAAAATCTCAACATATTTTGATTTCGACTAGTATAGCTCTGGGCAAATTGAGAATCAACAAAAAAAAATGTGGATGAAGGAACTTTTGTCATAATACCAATCTCTTGATCACGATATCCACTGTAGGCACTTTTAACTTAATGGATCAATGCTTATTCTCTTCATTTTAATTATGTCTCCCCTGATCAAAGCTTCCTTCAGCCCCTAACGATTACCATGCAGTATATAAAATAAAGAATAAATCTGAAGATTAATAAAAAATCAAGATCAAGCATTGATCTCGCGCACACTACTCCAATCGCTGCATGATCCGAGCCGATACAATATGTACTATATGTGCATCTAGTTGTACTGTCCATTCTAAACAACCCAATGTAAAGCGCGTTTTATATGCAACAAATGTAGCCTGGCAAAATCACAGTGCTCGATATCAATATCAGATTTGAACAGTCTTTTGACTTCTATTAGGAACAATCAAGCTGATGCTCAATAGATACCAATATTTGTATCAAGAAATATTATTTCATGTCGTTTCTTTACATTCTCTTTTTCTGTTTTGATTTTTCAAATCCAAAAAGGAAAATCGGAAGATTGGTTCCATATTATCGCTTAAATTTCTAATCCTGGCGTAAACAGTAAAAGTCAAATATGTTTAACAGTTTATTTTGACCAGGTTTACTTGAGATCCCTGCTTATATCCTGGCCATCTTTGTTCTCCTCAGATACGGAAGACGATTTCCTTATTGCATCTCAATGATTTTATCAGGGTTATCTCTTCTCTGTATTAGTCTAGTACCACAAGGTAACTAATGCAGGGTGTCCAAAATAATGGTTAATACAAGGTACTAATGCAAGGAAAGTTAAATGCGGTCGCATATGCTCTGCGTACATATTGAAACCAGTTCTCTATGGGCGGAATTTGTAAACAAGAATAGATGCATCAGTGTTCGTCCAGTATCCGAGGAGGATAAAAGCATTTAATTTTGATAACTTTAAAAATTCACATAATAGTTTCCTATGACCAGAATATTTCATAGATTATTTTTGTGAACATTGATTCCGCCTTGTGTTTACTTATCCGCCCAAAGACAGTACACTGCAGTACAAAAAATGCGTATACCTCTGAAATAACTTTCCTTGCATTAGTACCTTGGTTTAATATATCGTTTTCTGCCTTCTTTTGTACCTTCAAAACAGAAATTGCAATTTCTTTGTCATGAAAGCTATCAGAACATAAAAACTATAACATTATTGAACAGCCCTAGAAAATGGTGTGTAAACACTAAACAAATGTGGGTGTGGAGGGTGTGTTACATATAAACTATTAAAGTTAGCGGTCTAATTTTTTTTCCAATGAGCTGGCCTTAAAAAATTGGACTATATTCAATGTTCATGCATTGTAGCCATATACCTACGCAGTACTTGGATACCAATACAAAAAGACAACCTCTCTCATTGACATATCAAAAATGCCTAGTCAATATCAAAAATGCCTAGTAAATATCAAAAATGCCTAGTCAATATCAAATATGTCTAGTCAATATCAAAAATGCTAGTCAATATCAAATATGTCTAGTCAATATCAAATATGTCTAGTCAATTCAAATATGTCTAGTCATATAAAATATGCCTAGTCAATATAAAATATGTCTAGTCAATATCAAATATGTTTAGTCAATATCAAATATGCGTAGTCAATAAAAATGTTTATTTATGAAAAGCTAAAAACACAATCTTGCAATGTCTGTAATCCTATTTTTAATCAGGTAACTGGTGTGTAATGATGTTAGCTCTCTTTGGTAAAACTTGCATTACCTTTGCATTTGCGACACTCTTCATTTACAGCACAGAGATATTTCCAACTGTTATTAGGACTGGAGCAATTGGAAGTGCTTCTTTTATAGGTAAAAAATCTATAAAAGATCTAAGTCTTTGCCACAAACTCTGATCTTCCAATCCCTATATCTGAGCAACGTAATTTTGTAGACCTTCTTAGATGAAATGTCAAAGGTTTACATCATCAGTTTATATAAGCTATAGGCATTAGAAAATTTGATTTGAGACAAACCTCTATTCCTTTATCCGTCGATTTGATGGGATAACATTCTAGTTATTATTTAGTACTCAAATTAAGGAGGAAAATGTTATATTTCCTTGTAAAAAAGTATATTTGATCATTTTTTGTGAATCCATTAGGGATATTAGATATTTTAGTTTTAGTGGCAAATCTATAATTAAAATTGGATTTTGTTGATCCAAATCTCATAAATCTCATAGAGTTAATAAAGTAGGTATTAGTTCCACATTTTTAAAAATAAATCTCGTTCTGAGCTAGTTGAACCCTCTTCAGTTCTAGAGATATGTTCTGAGCTAGTTGAACCCTCTTCAGTTCTAGAGATATGTGTTTCTGTCATGAAGATTGAAAACAATCTGAAAATGTACATATTCAAAAAGCACTTGATGTATGTGTAAATATCTATATAACAACATATGTGTCACGTGTTGTTATATAGATATTCAAAAAGCACTTGATGTATGTGTAAATATCTATATAACAACATGTGTCACGTGTTGATATTCGTAAATAAATGATAATTAAAATGTTTAAAAATATTTAGGACGACTGGGCGGAATTCTAGCCCCCTGGGTGGGGGGATTGTCTAGTGTCCACCCCTACCTTCCAGTTTGGATTTTTGGGATAAATGCTGTTTTTGGTTAGTATTACAGAGACTGTACGTGTATGCAAAGATGGCGGTTACCGAATCACAATGGTACTATACACTTAAAACCTTTAAACGACTAATAATGTGGAAACTATGGTAGTTTTTTTTGAAAAGTATTAATTCCCGTACGTTTTTCTGCTACATAAATGGGTAAGTCACCTTTTATAGAGAAAACACAATTGAAAATAATCGGGTTTTAAAGTTATAATCAATGATATATACGTCATACTTTCTCAGACAAAAGCTTTTATAAGGGTACTGTTGTGAATCGTAAACTGCAATTTTTGCATGGAGAGTCACTTAAAAGTGCGCTCACAGTCCCTTTAAATTTAGATCTAAGAAATAAAATTCAAGGAAACTTACATCGTTAAAAAATCATTTATCCAAACAGGATCCAATAAATTTATATCTAAAAAATAATAATCAAATTTATGATAATCTGTTTCAACAACAGTTTTTTTTCTAAAAGGAAAATATATTTTTTTCATTTAAAATTATTTTTTTAAATATAGACGAGCTCACCTTTTTTAATAATGCTGATATAAATAATAGAAAAAAACAGATTCCACGGTGTGGCTATATTTGTATATAAACGTATATTAAATATATCATCTGGATCAAATACTTTATCAAGGTTGCAAATGAGAAATGAACCATTGTACATGATGTCATAATTGTCAAATATACAAGTTAAACGAAATTTTATCACATTAGTTGACATGTTTTACAAGATTAAATAAAAAAGTGTAAAAACTAAAATACACATAAAATTGCACTTATTTTACTGTAAGATAAGCACTTTATTCTAAAATTATTACTATTATAAATAATTTTGTCGGACAAAAAAAAAACAAGTTGACACTGGTGACGTAAGAATACAGCTGTACATAGTGTAGAAATTCTACGTTGCCATCTATTGTACTAGAACCTATTTGATCTGGATATAATTTTAGAAAATGAATATTTAAAACTAAAAAGTTTAAGTGCAGATTTGTGAGTTTTTAATAAAGGGACAGTAAGTCGCTCTTAATGTGAAAATGCAATGCCGGATTCACAACGGTATCATTGAAACCTTTATCTGATCAATAATTTCATTTTAGTAATTTTGTTCTGTTTCCTGCAGTAGAAATGCGCAAGTCACTTTTATGAAGAAACAATAATTGATGAAAATGAGTTTTAGAAATGATTCATCTTGATGTTTGATTCATACATGGCACAATTGTGAATCGGGCATTGGCATCTTTGCAAAAAAGGGTCACTCAAAATCACGCTTACAGTCCCTTTAAAATAAGAACATTTTTTAGCTGGATTGTGGGCTTTCAGTTTACCTGAAACTGCGGGCAAACCTTTAGCATACACAATACAGGTAATATTTTGAAAACTGGAATTTAAGGTCAATTTTACTTTTCACAAACACTCCCTTTAAGGTTAATTTTATTTGACATTATATCTACGGCAAATGATCGCCGTTCAAAGTAAAATGTCTTTATTACAAAATATATATATTATGAAATTTCAACTTTTTACGAATGCATCGAATTCGACATTTATTTAAGGTTGTGATATCTGAAAAAATTTATTTTAAAATAATTGAATTATTTACGATCTGAGTGGAGTTAATGCAAATGATTTTTATGGGTCCTATGCTCTTGATCGATATCAAATTTAATTCAATATCAGCATATTTATACCCTCTTTCATTTTTTGCAACACTCCCTTTCAGAAATAAAACAGATTATTTAAACCGGTTTTTTTTTGTCCTGGACCCTACCCTTTGCAAAAAAAACTGTTTAAAATTTGTTAAAATATGTTAGATAAATAAGAAAATTTGAATCTCTCTCTAGTGCTTTATTTTGACAAAAAAACATCCCGTAGACCGGTATAAGGTTAATGAAAACCTTTATCAAATAAATCAATTAGAATTTTTTTTAGTTAACTTGAGAACCCAGCTTTGTCTGGAAACCTTTATTATATAAATATCAAAGAACACTCTCGAAATTCTACCTACCAAAAACTGGGACAAATCGGTCCAGAGGTTCTTGACATCTGACACACAAACAGACAGACATACAAAGAACGATTACAACTTTATATAAATAAATTTTCCTTTTCAGGAGTCTGAGATGCTAAAGGTTAACAGCATTCCTTGGAAGAAAATCAAAAAGTGTTCACCATAGTTTTTTTTGGTTTTGCATTTCAGTTTATTTAGTTGTGCATAAGTTTTCTTTGGTTCTGCATAAGTTTTCTTTGGTTGTGCATAAGTTTTATTTGGTTCTGCATAAGTTTTCTTTGGTTGTGCATAATTTTTATTTGGTTCTGCATACATTTATTTGATTCTGCATACGTTTATTAGGTTCTGAAAAAATCTATTTGGTTCTGCATACATTTATTTGATTCTGCATACGTTTATTAGGTTCTGGATAAGTTTATTTGGTTCTGCATAAGTTTGATTGGTTATGCATAAGCTGAACTAGATTTTGCATAAGGTTTAAATGCATAACATTTTTTTTTGATTCTGCATAAGTTTTAATTGGTTTTGCATAAGTTTTTTTTTGATTCCGCATAAGTTTATTTGGTTCTGCAAAAATATTTTTTGATTTTGCAAAATTTCTGTTTGGTTCAGCATAATTTCTTTTTGGTTCTGAATACGTTTATTTGGTTCTGCTTATATATTCTATTCTCTTAGGATGAAACAAAGCAGTCCAAGAATATTTTAAAAGAAATTTTTATAGAATAAAAGTATCTAAGCAGTGCTATCCTTTTTGGTTTGTCATGAATATGATCATAAAACTATTATTATCATAAGTTTTGAGCTGACAACTTTAGAATGGAATATCCTTAATCCTGATGGGTTAATTAATCTGGAGATTAATAACAAGACAAGCATTATTTAATCTGGACATTAAGAAACAGAGGAGATCAAGCATTAATCTCGATATTCACCATTTTAAAGTTTTGAGCTCAGGTTTAACATTTTTTTGGTTGATCTGTTCTGGTTTGTTGTTGTTTTTTGTTTGTTTTATTGGCATTTATAGAAATTGTTTATTAATTGTTCTCTAAAATGTTAATTCAACAATATAATCGGAACAAATCCTGAAATTAATGTGAATACTTATAAAATCACAAAAGATGAAATGAATGATAATAAAATAAATATATAAGAGAATATGCACACTATTTAATAAATTTATCATTATTATATGTTCACTAGACAATATTTGATCGCTGAAAATAAACATATACGTAAATGAAACCTTGTTAAAATATAACTGTACCATCTCAAATGCACGGATTTCCCCGTGGAATTCTAAACACATTTAAGAAAAAAAATGTCGAATTTATTTTAGCCTTTGTTACCCCTCCCCCGTGTACAATGGATTCCCTAAATAAATTCAGCCCATTTGGTTCAGCTGTTTAGCCAGCTAAAGCTCACATATAAATGTATATGTATATATATATCTAAGAGCTACAAGCTTATTGTATACTGGCGTTGCCCGTGGAAAAATTGGTTTGAATGAAATTTTTTTTAAAAAGTAAAAAAAATATATTTAAAAATCGATTAGAAAGAACAGCAAATTAGAAATTGAATATATTTTATACTTATTATTATTTTTTTTATACAATATGTATTCTTAAGTATTTCTAAGAGGTTAGTATTGGTATCATAACCTTCTTGTATATATTTATGCTTTAATTTTTTATGATAATGAGCTATGAAACAAAACTACAATCTTACATGAAATCAATTTTACAACTATTGGAAATTTTTATTTTAAAAAAGTAAGAAGTTAAGAGATGGTCATGGTAGATAGATAGATGGATAAATAAAGTTTGTTGCAAAAATACATGCATTTGTGTACAAAACCAGTTTACAATTACAAATTGATGATTATTTTAACAGAACAAGTATAAAGCAATTAGATGGAAAATAGCTCTTGGCTGTTTTTATTATTTTTTCCACCTAATCTTAATAATAATAACAAAATATTTCAATTTAATAGATTTAAGGAGAACTATTAGAGATCAGGGTGCTTAAAGTTTTTTTTTTCATTTTTTACTTTTGGGTATTTTTGAGTTTTAATAGGCTCCACAAAACTTTGAAATATTCATGACTTTTACATTTTATGTTTTAGAACTGTGCTATATAAACACTGGACGTAAGGTTAGGTATAGTGATGGTCAGTTTCAACTTTATTAAATACAACTTTGACTGTTTCAATAACAATTAATAGTTAATGAAAACGAACAGATATTTTAAAAAACGAATCAGTTTCTTTGATGGAAGTTTACGAAGGCCATTTTTACAAATTCACAAATTCTCAAAAAATATAAGGGGTTATATATTGCTGCTTATGTCGAAAAATATTCATTGGTGATTGCTACTAATCTTACTTCTATCTGTTGCGTCTATTAGGAGAAAATTGTTAAAAACGACTCATACCGAAGAACGTAGCGTCCATACAAATTCAGAAAGTTTCAATATTCAACTCAGATCGTAAAAACAACACTTTAATTCCAAACAAACCATTTAGATATTACAACTAATGATTTTGTTCGACAAATTCTATAAAGTTGATACTTCATAATATTTTTTTAATTGTTTTAGTTAGGATGAAATTCAAACAACGATTAGTTGGCCGCCAGGTGTCTCAGCTCTAAATGTTCTGCATGATTCCATGTGGCAGAGCCACCTAGCGGACTTAAAAAATCGTTACTTTAGGTGCATTGAATATAAAACAAATAAAAATATTATAAAGTATAAACTATAATACGAATACGTCGAAATATATTCGATGTAATATAAGAATGATTTGTTTGGAAGTTTAATTTTTTTACCGATCCCAGTTGATCCAAGTCGAATATTGCAATTTTCTAAATTTTTATGGACGTAAGATTAGTAGCAATCACCATCGAATATTTTCGACGTAAGCCTATAACCCCTTAATTTTTCGCGAACTCTTCCTTGAAGAAAACATTTTTAAACCTCGCTTAAAAAATCCTCCCAGTTTTTTAAAACAATTATGGTTTTTGCTTTAAAACTATTTGTTTGTCGTTAGGTTTTTTTTCGTCGTGAAAAGTTTAAAACTATAACATTTCATGGTTTAAATTTTTCAACAGTTAGTTGAATTATCTGACAGGGATAAAAACAGTGTTTGACCCATAATTTCATAAAACTGCAAAAAAGATAAGCGAATGTTACACTAAAGTTTGGATAGTGCATGGACATGAAAAACACCAATTGTGCAGTGTACGCAAACCCAATATTTAATGATTTCACACTACTTGTATTACAACATATTTTCTTTATTACATCTTCAACAAGCTATATTCGCAAAAAAATACTTAATGCAGGTCTTGATCTATTCCGCTACAGTCTGGGGTTTAAATGTTGTATTAAAAACTGTGGAAAAATATGAAAATTTTAATCTTTCAGATTTTGGACATAAAAAAAAACTAATTGTAAAATTTACTGGCATTAAGTTTTTAGAAAATTTATCATAGCACAAAAGGATGCAATTTTTTTCAAATGTTTCTTGAACTTTCGAATACACTGCCTCAAAAATTATATCATTTGGTTCAATTTTATTTTCTGCCGCTCAGCGAATATCATTAAACATATTTTATTTTATCACATTTAAAAAAAAAATATTTGTTTTCAAACACAATTCTTTTCCACTCTTGATTCTCTGATCCGTTTGTTTTTACACTGCAGTGATCATTTCTGTATACGAAACCCTGGAAAATATGAAATTTTTTGGAATTTTTGAAAAAAAACCAATCACGTGGACGAACGGTAGATGTAATTTCAATTCCGATATATTGTAATTGAGTCTTTGCCTCAAATTCAAATTAAAACTTTGATATTTTCAATTCAGATTAATATATTTTACATAATTAATAGTTTGAAAGATTTAAAGTCACGGGGTTGCAATGATACATGGATTAGCAAATCAGAGTTTGTGACAAAGACTCACCTCGTGTATAAATGAAATAACAAAAGAAGATTAAAAGTCAAAATTGGCACAGTGGTGTGAAGCATTATGAATGGGAAATAACATTCCCTCTTTCCCCTGGTCGAAATTTATCTTTTTCTTTTACCTTTGTCTTCTGTAACTTTCCTTTTTCATTTCCAGAAACATCACTTTCACCTTGAACCACAGAATTGTAAACAGTATTCCGATACAAAACGGTAACAGAGCCTTTATCATCATCATCATCATTATAATCATCATTATCATTATCATTATCATCATAATCATCATCATAATTATAATTATCATCATCATAATTATAATTATCATCATCATTATCTTCATCATCATTATCATCATCATCATCATCATCATCATCATCATCATCATCATAATCATGATCATCATCATGATCATCATCATCATGATCTTGATCATCATCATCGTCATGATCTTGATCATCATCATGATCATCATGATCATCATGATCATCATCATTATCATCGTCATAATCATCATCATCATCATCAATATCATCATCACTATCGTCATCATCATCATCATCATCATCGTCATTATTATCATCATCATCATCATCATCATCATCATCATCATCATAATCATCATTATCATTATGATGAATATTTCCTTGATAAACTGATTAGAGAGGAGAATCATAATGGACCCGATATACAGACTAATAGTTCCTGAGTAGAAGAGATCAGATTAACAACTAATCAATAAAATGAACTATTTATACCTATGAGATACACCACAAGCCAGGGAATCATGAGATGAGGTCTGTCCTTCCCTATTCCACATATCAGTAACACGTTACATATAACACAAGCTACCAAGCAGATTATCTAAATAAATCATTTTATTTATACTTTCAGTGGTGACCATAAACCAGTGGAATAATTGTCTTTGTCTCTCCGCTAAGAATTTGATTGTCAAATCTGTATCTTTGAAAACTGATGGTTTAAACATTAAATATTTCAAGCTTATATTATTTGATTAAACATAGTTGATAGTTTGAATACCTCAGGTCTACAATATTGGGTTACAAAGATATAGTAGGTATTAGCAAGTTAGAGTTTGTGGCAAAGACTTAATTTTATTTTAAGATTATTCAGAGATAATTATACGGTAAACAGTTGCTACGAATTAAATTAATCCCTCCTGGTCCTGGTATTGAAACCCTTCAGGATAAACAGAATTGAAGGATTAAGAAGTTAAAACTTCTTAAGTCAAAACTAGGGCTGGGTTGTGGGCAACTGGGTCCATATGATTCCATTTCTGATCACAAACGTGAGCGGGGTTGAAAGTACATTTATGGGCATGAAAATACACTTTATATGTGTCATTGTGAACTTTGACAAGTTTTTTTGTGTTCGTGTACTGTACGAAATGTACTGTACTGTACTGTACTGTACTGTACTGTACTGTACTGTACTGTACTGCACTGTACTGTACTGTACTGTACTGTACGAACTGTACTACATTTCAGAAATGTTGTTAAAAGATTATGTCATATCAGTGATCAAAATAAGAGATAATTTTGACATACAGAAAAATAAACACACCCTTAAACAGTTTAAAATTCTAAAGTATATGGCATTTTTCTACAACAATTGACATTATACTTCCAATTATTCTTTTCTAATATCAATCAATCAACATTTGGGATCGTATAAGATGGAATTATATGGACCCCAGCAGCTGGGCAAGATAAGCCTTTTTCAAGCTGTTTATAGTTAAACTCTTAAAAGCAACTTTTTGGTAGCGGTTCGTTTCCATTTGTTAACGGTATTTTCTATTCTTTCTCCGCTCCTTGATAATTTCATTAACGGCGTTTAAGGAAGATAATTTAAACGGTTTATCGTTGGAAGCCCTTGGCACAGCCTGGATATCGAGCTAGAGCTTTAAAGTTTAGCGTTTAATAACCTCAGAGATATTGAACGGAATGAAAAAAAAACTATATTCGCTTGTATTATGGCGATCCCTGTATTACTTAATGTTAGACATTGCGACTCTTTACTGGGACTGTTTTGAGTAATTTTAAAGATGGAAGTTTCCTATACACTACGGTTCCCTTGAACACTATATCTTATCAGTAATGTTGAAGATGTTCTTTTATAGGTAATAAATTCTGATAATTCCTGAACGTTTTCATGCGGTAGAAATGCGCAAGTCAATGTTGTTGGGAAAGCACAACTAAAAATAATCAGTTTTCTATTTATTAATCATGGATATCGGATTCCTACTTGATCAGACAAAGCTTTAAAGGGTACCGTTGTGCATCAACCACTATAAATAAATTGCACACAGTTCAAAAAGAAATTATACCCGTTATAATAAATAATATATAGACTCAATTTATATCGTAAATCTGAAAACATATATTTCATTTTAGAAAAGAAGAAAAATGCAGGAAAATTATTGACACATCTTTTATTTTGAAATTTTGAAAATACACCTCTTGTGCTATAGTCACTAATCTGACCGCTGCGCTAGATTTCAAGAAAATATTCCCCTTAGAACTAGTTAAAAATTCTCACCTCGTTTATTCCACTGCAGAGTCGTGATAAATAATTTTCTTTTTGTTTTTTGACTAATTTTCAATAAAATGAATAACATTTTTAGTTTTAATTTACAACTAATTTGCAACTGGAAGAGAAAAATGCTTCAGGTTTGCGACAAGTTTAGCAAATCTTAATTAAAAATATTCCAAGAAAATAGTACAATAAAAAATAGTACAACAATTTGAATTATTTACATTCCTTAAGTACATTTCTACAGTGGAGGTTTTGTACTCCGTTATTTTTTTCTTTCTCACCCATTCTTCCAACTTTCTTCAACGAAGAACACAATTAACAAAATATGGATAAAGTAATTAAAATAGTGATAATTAATGATTGCCATGATGATGACAATTAAAGCCATTGTATAGTTGTGATTTCAGAGATAACAAAATCAAAATACTTTCAAAAAATGGAAATTTTTATAGTTGACACTTTTTATATATAGTTTATCTAGATAGATAAAACATTTCATAAATAGATAGATAGATAAATAGATAAATTGGATGTTTCTAAATAGATCAGACATTTCATTCATAGATAGAACATTTCTAGACAGATAGGACATTTCAATATAGAGAAAACATTGTATAGATAGATAGATAGCCAGGATTTTCTAGATAGATAGGACATTTTGATAGATAGGACATTTCTTGATAGAAAGGACATTTTATTGATAGATAGAAAATTTCTAAATAAATAAAACATAATTAGATATAGGAATCTTTTTAGATAGAAAGAATATTTCTAGATAGATAAAACATTTCTTGTTACAGAACATATTGGATAGATAAGACATTTCTATATAGATAGGACATTTTCTAGATAGATAGGACATTTTCTACATAGATAGGACATTTTCAAGATAGATAGAACAACTTTAAATTTCCCAAAAATGATAAATAATGATAAAAAAATAAATGTCTATACTTACTTCGCTATAGTGGCATTCTTCATGCTTTCTTTCAGGACTGATTGAAGTTTTGTGTTCTTAATAAAAAAGCATGTTTAAACATTTGAACCTTATCGGGGTTCTAGAATTAAAATCTAAAAAATTTGAAAAAACCCATTATTCTATTGTTTACAGAGCTGAAAACTTTATAAAGGTGGATATAGAGATCAATGCTTGATCTCCTTTTTTTCTTAATCTCCAGATTAAATAATGCTTGTTTTCCTTTTGTTACTAATCTCCAGATTAATGAACCGATCGAGATTAGGGATATCCCATTCTAAAGTTTTCAACTCAGAACTGTTAATGTAATCCAAAATGCCACTCTCCTCCAGAATCGGGATATTTAATATCCAACCATGGAATAAGAATAAAGGGAACGGAAATGGCGCTGGTCTGGCATGAGAAAGCCAGGTGCACTGCTTTGCAGACAGGTTCCTTATCACACACGCACACTCTTTTGGTACAGACACACAATATGACTACAGTCAAGGAAAGTACAGAACAATATCGTCAATTATAATTAAGCTTGAATAATGAAAATTTGGCTTATAGTGTTGACTTAAACATATAAATAATATATTACATGTATTTTAAACTTATTTTTAAGTAAACAATTAACAATAAATAAATGTACTCTCATAGACTGTACAAATAACGAGATTCTTTTGTACTGTATAAAACGACAGTACAACTTTCGGTTCCTTATTACACACGCACACTCTTTTGGTACAATTGGGATGTTAACGTTTTCATTTTTCAGAAAAACGATCGTTTCGTTATGAAAACGACGACGAAAAATCGAAAACGAAACGAATTTAATAAAAACGATAGTTTTTCAAAACGATCGTTTTTTATAAAATTGTTCGTTTCGTTAACGATCGTTAACGACAACCCCTCGTTAACGACAAACCTTCGTTAACGATGGTTAACGACGACCCTTTGTTAACGATCGTTAACGACGAACCTTCGCTAACGATCTTTAACGACGACCCTTCGTTGACGATCGTTAACGACGACCCCTTCGTGAACGATCGTTAACGAAGAGAGGAAACCGACCTGAAAACATCTGTACTTATCATTGAGTAGTTTTTAAGAAAACATCTGTACTTATCATTGTGTAGTTTTAAAGAAAACATCTGTACTTATCATTGTGTAGTTTTTAAGAAAATATCAATGAGTTTTAACTCCCCCACAACTGTTAAACTTCATGTAAGAATACACTCAATAAAGTTGCATGTAATTTTTTTCTCCAAAAACGACCATTTTGATAAAGTTCGTCGTTTCGTTAACGATCGTTAACGACAATCCTTCGTTAACGATCGTTAACGACGACCCTTCGTTAACGATCGTTAACATAATTGTCAATACAATTTTTTTTCAAAAACGATCGTTTTTCAAAAACGATCGTTTTTTTAAAAACAATCGTATAATCGTTTTAATAAAAAAGATCGTTTTCAAAAACGATCGCTATTCGTTTTCTAAAAGTTCAAAACGAGTGGGTCGTATTTAAAAACGATCGTTTACGAAAACGATTAACAACCCTAAGTACAAGCGCAAACACATGACATTTCCGCCCCTTCTTTCCAACCCGCCTAATCTATATATAAATAAGATTTTGTTCTCCTTCTTTCTTGAAAAAAGTGGGAAATTCTCACAATGACTGTCTTTGTCTCTGCAGTTTGCAGCAATAAACTGTACCTTGCTTTAAATTGATATCACAGGCTTTTATAATCAATTTTCAAGTAAAACAAGGATAACTCAGTCTTTCTTGATCAAAGTAGGGTTTAATGGTACCGTTATAAATTGACCATGTTACTCTTTAAATAGACTTTTACAAATAATTACATCAACAGTCCCTTTCTGTTTTATATCCCGTGGATTGTCCCTTTTATAAAGCAAATATTCAGTTTATAACCTAATTGCTTTCAAGAGCAAGAAAAACGCTAATTATCTGCACTATAAATAACTTTTCGATTTAAAAGAATTTCTAAAGCAAAATTTTTTTTTCGAAAATAAAATGAAAAACCAAAATACTGACCTCTTGGTTTGAGAAACTGCCAGCTTCGTATAAATTTGGTGATTTCCCTTAACAAGATAAATTTTGTTTCCCTAATTAGATAAATTTGATTTCCCTAAACAAGATAAATTTGATTTCCCTAATTAGATGAATTTGATTTCCTTTAAAAAGATAAATTTGATTTCCCTAAACGAGATGAACTTGATTCCCCTAAACGAGATAAATTTGATTTCCCTTAACGAGATGAACTTGATTCCCCTAAACGAGATAAATTTGATTTCCCTAATTCGATGAATTTGATTTCCCTTAACGAGATGAATTTGATTTCCCTCAACGAGATAAATTTGATTCCCCTAATCAAGATGAACTTGATTTCCCTAAACAAGATAAATTTGATTTCCCTTATTCGATGAATTTGATTTCCCTTAACGAGATTAGTTTGATTTCACTGAAAGATAAGTTTGATTTCCTTAACTAGATGAATCTTATTTCCCTAAACGAGATAAATTTGATTTCCCTAAACGAGATGAACTTGATTCCCCTAATTGAGATTTTGATTTCCCTAATTAAATGAATTTGATTTCCCTTAACGAGATAAATTTGAATTTCCTAATTAGTTGATTTGATTTCCCTAAACGAGATAAATTTGAATTTCCTAATTAGTTGATTTTAATTTCCCTTAAAGAGATAAATTTTATTTCCCATAAATTTTATTTCCCTAAACGAGATGATTTTGATTTCCTTGAACGAGATAAATTTGATTTCCCTAAACAAAATGAATTTGATTTCCAAAAACGAGATGAATTTGATTTTCCTAAACAAGATAAATTTGATACGAGATGATTATAATTTAAAATTATTATAATGAAGCTCTTCGCTCATATCTGCATATAAATTTGTATATACAATGTATAATGCATATATATAATTAAATGTCAGAGCTATAGGTGGCCAAACGGCTCGACCAAAGGAAAACCTTGAGTAACATCGGCAAGCAATTAACTTTTTGTAATCGATTCTTTTTTTAAAATTAGATTTAATCAAAAATTCCACTGGGAACGCTGTAGTTAATCAATATACAGCATTAATAAAATAATAAACCTGTATTTTCGAGAATGCTTTGTAGTTCCGAATGTGCGCTACTGGAGTTGAAAAACTAAAAAAAATAATGTTTTTCACTTATAAAGCTATCGACCTTAAAGAATTTTCAAGAACATATTTACTTCACAATCGTTTTTGCTGAATTATTTTTTTTTAAATTCTTAATTAAACCTTTTCCTGTTTGAGCTCATAATGTCTTAACCTCATATCCTCTATAGTTCCAAGAACCGCAACTGAAAATAATATTTATGTCTAATCATCTTGATAAATTATCAATCATCAATCAACCTTCATTTCCTATAAATCTGGATAAAAGGAACCATTAACGACACTTTTAAAAGGACTGTACACGCAATTTCAAGTTACCTTTTATTTATAAATGGACATTTCCAATTCATAACGGTATCCTTGAACCCTTTAACAAATATTTAAGGACAGAGAGAACTCATTGTACATATGTACCTGTTCAATTCTGTGAAAAAACCGTAAAATTAAGTGTACGCTGGCGTACTGTTTGAACTCAGCATTGAGTGTACGCTAGCGTACTGTGTGAACTCAACATTGAGTGTACGCTAGCGTACTGTGTAAACTCAACATTGAGTGTACGATAGCGTACTGTGTGAACTCAACATTGAGTGTACACTAGGGTACTGAGTGAACTCAACATTGAGTGTACGCTAGCGTACTGTGTGAACTCAACGAGGATGATGTCACATTTATTACTGGAAAATCTTGTTTATTTTATGTCCCTCGCGGTTTTTAAAAATTATAATTTTTATATTCTACTACTTTACGAAAGTAAATATTCCTTTTAATATAAAACATCTTTTACACAAAGAGTTCTACAATTGCAAGAGTTTTTGTTGATATATTGATAAATCTAATGTCTCAAAGGTACCATTGTGAATTTGGGTTGCTCATCTTTAAATGGAAGGTCACTTTCTTATTTTTACTGTCAATAAAAGTATTCAAGGACCAGGATACCATTTTAAATTAGAAATATAATGTAATAGTTGATGGTCAATTGGAACTAAAAGGATCTTAATTCTCATCAAGGTGCTAAACATATTTTTAAATAGTATATCTGCAATAGTAAAATAACAACTAAATAAACAATGAAAAATCTGCGAAATTTTAAGCATTATGAAAGAAAAAGTGGTGCCATAGAAAGCAACAATTAAAAGTTTTTTTGAATCTAAATATTTATATTTCCAGTTCTAATAATTTTTTACAATTTAATTACATTCTGTTTTACGTTTAAATCATTATCCTATTATCCTATATAAATTGAACTGGAATTGTGGGAACTTTGTATTTGCGGATTGCGTTTTCAATTTTTTAATTTTTTAAAATTTTTTTATGTATTTTAATTTTTTGGGTTTCGGACTAATAAAATAAATAAATGCACGATGAAGTTAACGTTTTTGTTAAAGTTTTTGTAAACGTTTAAAAAACGTTCACACTTAATATTAATTTGATATTAAAATCTGGCATATTTTTCTGGCACTTGTAGAGCATAGTTAAATATAGGGTGTCAAATCTACAGGCATACAAGATGCCAGGTTTATTGAAATAAATAGTGGTTTACTCCTTTGATTGCAAAGATTAATGTTTGATCTTTAAAAGTTCAAGTTTTAAATAATAAACGAATAAATACTTTCTATATTGTTCTGCCCAAGGTTTTTTTTTTTTTAAATAAAAAGCATTTCTTTCACAAAAAAATATTATCCTAGACACAAACATGCTTTTTCACTTATCGTCAATTTGGTCTTGTTAATAAGTAAACTAGCTTTTTTTCTTTTTTTGAGCTCTCTCTCTCTATATAGATATGTATATATAGAGAGAGACATTAAAAAACATGACAATGCTAGAATCTTTTTTATAATCCTTATATATTTGCAAACCTATGCTGTAGACCTTAGATATGAATTGTGTTAAATCAAATAATCTAAGTTCAAAATGTTAAAGGTTTTACACCTTGAGCTTTGCACCATAGAAACTAGAGCATTTGAGCTTATACAGGCTGAGGGTCTGAATTGGTGTATATATGTATATTAATTCCCTAGGTGTTAGGTACTTTCCCAAAGGCATTTTCCCAAGCGGCAACTTCCCAAATCTTTCCCATCAGCAGCACTCGGCCCCCCAGCATGTTCTAACCGCGGCGCTCGGCACCAATCGGCCCCCATTGCAGCCTGCGGCGCCTCTGAGGGCCTTACAGGGAAGGGGGTCTGAATCTATGTATTGCGTCCCACGCCCCCCGCTCTTCCACCTTACAAATAGGATAGAGTAAAGTTAAAGGATCGCACTGCATGTCAATAGCCCAATTTTTCAAGGTCAGTAAGCTCATTAAAATAAAAGTTAGACCGCTACCTTTAAAAGTATGAGTTATAATAAGGGTTGACAAAAAAATGTCAAAAAAATGTCGGAAAATGTCAAAAATATTTTTTAATTCTGACGTCTGGTTTTATGAGTGATTCCCAATTGAGGGGGGGGGGGGTCATTGACCCCCCACCCTATTTTCTTATTGGGATAAAAATCTATAACATTAGATACGTTTTAGAAACCTCTACTTCAAAAATCTGAAAAAATGGAAAATTTGCAAAAAAAAAACAAATATTTATTGCGAAATCTAGTAATCAAGCAAAAATTAGTGCAAATTGCACAAATTATATATTTTTGAAAAGCCCTTGACAGAGAAAATTTAAATGTGCAAAATCATTTGCAAAATTTTTTTAATCTAAATGTACGTGTATTCAAGAAAAACTGAAAATGTACAAATTCCCTCTTTGCAAAAATCTGTGCAAAAGTTCACTGCAAAAATTGTTAAATCTGGTTGCTTTTTTCAAGGGTTTCCATAGAGTTATAAAGTGTTGAAATTCAATAAATGGAAGTAGGTCTAAATATAGACTTAGTCTGGTATAGGTAAAAAAGTAAGACAATTTGAGCTTAAATACTTTTTGATTTATCGTAAAAAAGCGAAAAGGGGGGGGAGTCCCCGAGGATAAATAGGGTTAACATATGACTCATGTTTGTGCATCCATTTTCTATAAAGAGTTTTTCAAAAACGTTGTTTTTTTAATCTGTAGCTTTTATCTCAAAACAGTTTTTAAGTGTTTTATATGTTTTTTTTTTACCCAGACTGGACTTTTTACAGTCCTGTACCTGTACCAATATAAATAAATGAGGAGGGGGACCCCCCCTCTTAAACCTAGGTGGCTAGGAGAGCACAAAATGTAAAAGATTTTTACCTTGAATAACTTGTATTGGTTCGTGATATTCTCCTGAGTTTAATGCTATAGAGGTTAAACTACTGCAGGATGGTGCTGGCAGTAAAACTCCTTCTGCTGAAGATGGAACAGATTGAGTCTGAGACATGATGGTCGAACTGCCTAGATATTGCTGGTTTTCAGAGAAAGAAAACTTTGGCGAAAAATGCAAAATATCGCTAAAACTTTAAAATTTCGCAAGCTTTTTTGGTAATCTTTTTCGCTAAAATGAATTTTGCAAAAGAAGCGAAAACGATGCAGAATTTCACACAAAAAAATAGGACAATTTCTCGAAGAAAGCGAAACTTTTCTCAATTTTTCGCGAAATGTTCGTTTTTATTTCTACGACAGGAATGCAAAACATTTCGCGAAAAATACGAAAGTTTCGCAAGTCGATGTTTCCATTTCACTGCAAACCCTATCTAGATAAAATTTCTAAGTCAAATCTCAAGCTTAAAGATACTTCATGTGACATTCAACTTGAAGAGGGTCATCCCAGATTTAAAATAGTATCTTTCAATCCTTCACCTCATCAAAAATGTGGAATAAAACGTGTCTTTTTAAAAACTCAAAAAGTTTTTAATTTTGATAATTTTATATTGTTTTTTTTTATCACTTTTGCTGAGAACACGCAAATGAAATATAATTGCAGTTTGAAGAAACTCTAATTTTCGAAATTTTTCCTGTATATTTGAAACCTTATGATGTACACCTTTGATATTTAAAATTTATATTATTTAATTAAAGAAGTATATTTTTTGAACTATCAAAAGTCTAGACATTTTTAAAAGCATATTAAGAAGTAAAATTAACACGCAATTATTTTTAACTTGATTCAACTTTGTTTTTGATCTATTCAAATGTGTTATAGCTTGATTCAAGTTTCATACTAGGCAATTTAGATTTGAGTCACGGTGAACTGGGGTCAATTTGAATTTGAACCGGCTCGACCCTACCCTCGGTTTCAACTTTAATGGTGCGGACATGCTTGACCTTTCTCACTAGTGTGGAGTCAACTACTTTTTTAATAGTTTAAAAAACCTACTTGGATGACAAATGTTAATGAGTGGTATAGAGGTGGGATGTACTAATATGTTGGGTTGGTCGCTTGATGAAGAGAATTGTTCTGAAGAAGAAGAACAAACCGCAGCTGGGATGTGTACTTCCTCTTTTTCTTTCATACTAAATCTGAAAAAAATGGTGGTATTAAAGGACCTACGTAACCTTCCATTTAAGGTGCCACTTCTTTTGTACGGTCCTATGTTTCTCTTTGTCCCGTGCCTCTCCCTATCCTCAATGTCTCTCTCTCGCACGTTTGTCCTGGGACCGGAATTAATGAATTTGAACTACGTCGCTGAACTACCAACCTTAATCTGTTACTTTAAATTAGTGGTTCAAATTAGAACAGGGGGTAGGCAGTTCAGCGACCCCTTAAATTCATTAAATTCGGTCCTAGTATTAACGTAGGAGAGAGACAAACGCAGAAAAGGGACGAGCATGGGAAAGAGAGAAATGTTGAAGCATACAAATATATAACCACCCCAGCAAAATTTAAACATAAGGTGGAAAGCTCCCCCATTCTGGATGTAAATGATATGATTCAAGAATGCTTTAAAATGTTACTATACATATTTTCATTTATATTTGTATTTAGTCTTTTATATGTTTTTTCTAGTCCTACATTTTAACCAGTCCCACAGTTTACCAAGTGTTCTACGTTTCCCTCTGTCCAACGTTTAACTTGTTTAACCTTTGGTTCGTCTTAAAATTTTTTACGTTTTTCCCGTATTCTGTTTAATTTATCTGTCCCAGGTTTGTTCTGTCCTATGTTCGTCTGTCCCACTTTTGTCCTGTTCTATTTTCGTCTGTTCCACATTTGTCCTGTCATATCCTATGTTCATCTGTCCCACATTTGTCCTGTCATATCCTATGTTCGTCCGTCCCACGTTTGTCCTGTCCTATCCTATCATCGTCTGTCTCACTATAGTCATAGTAAATCATTTAAAGAGGAGTACGAGGATTATTTTCTTGATAACTGAATAGATAATCAGGTCTTGACGTTTGACCAAAAGGGTTTCCATCGAAATTTTTGTTGAACAAAATGTGCGAAAAGTTTATTTTCATTGAACATTTTTGCGAATTTTGATGCATTTTTGACCTCATTTTCGTTCAATTTTCGTTCGATAAAAATCGAAATTTTTCTAGTTTGCATCAAGAAAATTGTATTTTTGCGAGAAATTTTTTTTTCTTGAAAATTTAACGAATTTCGTGAAACTTTCGAGCGAATTTCGTGAAGATTGTTAAAAATTTTTAACGAACATTTTTGCGAAAATTGAACGAAAATTTCGAATCTCTATTGATCAATCAACAAAATTATATGATTTTGATTTTTTAAATAATTTTCTCACACAATCCATATTTTGTTTTCAACTCGGAACTTAACTTTCATGGATAATATTAATCAGAAAGAAAAATATTTTTATCAAAATAACAATTTTTTCATCAAAAACACAATTTATTTTTCAACTTATAATATATAATTTTCAAGACCTACAGAGTTACCCACAAAGAATGAGACTGTAAATGAGACTTTGAATATGACAAGGTAACATTATGACTATTGCCTTGAATAAAGTTTTTTTAACATTTTTAATGATTGGGGGAAAAACTAGACAGACAGTGGGTAACCCTGTACTTATTTTGAAAACTGTAGACCGCTAAATTGAATGAACCATTGAAAGAGAAACTTATTTTTTTTGTTAATCATTTAAAGTTAAATGTAAATAAAAGAGAATTAATTTAACTTTACATATATCTGTTTTTAAAATTTCAGAAAACTTAATGTTGAATTGAATTATTTGTTATATTTCTCAGAAAAAAAAATCAATCTAAAAAAAATTTATTACGAACTCTAAATTGTCAGTAAATTTAAAATATATATTTTTTTTTCATTCAGCAGAGACAATTTTGTTTCATAAGGGTTATTATTCAGTATGGGTTTTTTATTTTAAACTATAATTCTAATGAAGCGTGGGAAATTTTAAAAAAGATATTTTTAAACCCCCCGGCTAAAAAGCATAATGTCCCGTTTAATTGGGCGGTTATAAAAAAGTTTTTTTTACCTGATATTAGATATTGGTCTTGTGACATAGGATTGTGCGCATTTTGTTTTCTTTAAATAAAAAACAACGTTTTATACAAAAATTGACCGATATTTTAAGGCCTAGAAATAGGTTACATAAAAAATTTGAAATTTCTTTAACTTTTTAGTTTTTATTGGGGCCTTTTTTAATCCAACAAAGATAGATGATTAAAAATACAAAATTTAGAGATGTAGAGACAACAAAAAATTACTCGGATGAGACACCCTGATAGCAGAGAGTGTAAGTAAAGACTTGTTATTAAGTTTCTCTCTTTTTTCTCTCTCTTCGGGGTTCTCGTCTCCCTCCCCTCCACAGAACTAATCGAATTCAATTCATAAACTTTTATTGGTGTTTATCAGAAATCTTATTTATATAAATTCTTCTTTAAGGAAATTAAGTGTTGTCGGATATTTAAGTAACTTTCCACTTACAGAGCGGAGCCCCTTGTTTAAAGCTTTGTCTGATCAATTAGATACACTCTTACGTTAAACCCTAAACAGGCCTCGTGGGGGGGGGGATGCATTTGACGCCACCCCGTCTGTTTTTTACTTGTAGCACTCTTATATTTGAAATTATTACCTTGTCCTTTTTTACTTTTAAGGCATAAAAACTTAAAGGATTTTTATTAGCTGGTTAACCACAGAAAATGTATTATTTTTAATTGTAGTTTCTTTACAAATAAAGTTGAAATCTTTTTCTGTATGTTTGATCATAACTCATGGATACCTTGACTGATTTTCCTTAAATTTTGATTGGGGAACTCGAGAGAACCACGGGAATGGTCTGAGTTTGGTTATTGAGATTCTAAGTTGAGTAGGTCCACTTTTAAAGGGGAAAAACCCTAAAACTGGTTTTTTTTTACAACAAATTTCGGGTAAACGGCGGGATTAACTATGAGTTTATGAGGAACGCTGAGTTTTAATCTAGTTTCCGACTTAAAGATATTAAAATTTTGTTGTTTGACGTAAATTCGTTTTATGAATGTGATATTGTTCCACCTGATATTCTAGTAGTGTAACAATACTCCTGGGGTTAACATGCTTCTAATAGATAATCATTGTGCTAGACTCATCCTACCAGGAACAATAGTATTCACTTCATCATCAACATTGAAAACTGTACAGCGTACAATATACTGAAAACTGTACAGCGTACAATATACTGAAAACTGAACACTCATCCTACCAGGAACAATAGTATTCACTTCATTATCAACATTGAAAAATGTACAGCGTACAATATACTGAAAACTGTACAGCGTACAATTTACTGAAAACTGAACAAAATACAATATACTGAAAACTGTACAAAATACAATATATTGAAAACTGTACAGCATACAGTATACTGAAAACTGTACAGCATACAATATACTGAAAACTAAACAAAATACAATATACTGAAAACTGAACAAATACAATATATTGAAAACTGTACAGCGTACAATATACTGAGAACTGAACAAAATACAATATACTGAAAACTGAACAAAATACAATATACTGAAAACTAAACAAAATACAATATACTGAAAACTGTACTGCGTACAATTTACTGAAAACTGTACAGCATACAATTTACTGAAAACTGTACAAAATACAATATACTGAAAACTGCACAGATGGCAGTACATTGAAAACTGTACAGCATATAGTATACTGAAAACTGTACAGCATAAAATATACTGAAAACTGCACAGATGGCAGTACCTTGAAAACTGTACAAAATACAATATACTGAAAACTGAACAGATGGCAGTACATTAAAAACAGTACAAAATACAATAAACTGAAAACTGTACAGTTGGTAGTACACTGAAAGCAGTACAGAATACAGACTTCAGTAACTGAAACTGTACATTAAGCCATACCCTGACAAATGTACAAACTGCACAATACAAACAAAAATGTATAATACTATTAAATATATAGCACTGATTATCTGTTACACTGACGCCATACCTACAAACTTAGGAAAACTTTGTTCAGTATTATGGTTTTCTTTAAAAATTACGATAGGAATAAAAACATATGCTTTAATTCAAGGGACCTAGAAAAAACGACAATATCTTCCACGTTTTTGATCCCTTTTCAAGATGGTTTGTTAGTCATGAATCTTTGCGCGCATATAGGGTCAATCACGCTTACAGTTCCTTTAATATATGAAACTGATTATTCTTTAAAAATCAAATAATAAAACAATAAATGATGCAAAACGTATTTGTAACTTTAAATATTTAAATTAGAAATATAAGAGTTTTCAGTTTCTTTATTTCTTTAATCCTTTTTGAGCAGAGCTGAACACTTTAGAATGAGATATCCTTAATCACGATCGCATAATCTGATTATCCAATGTACACGCTAAAAAGTACATCTTAACATTACGCTGATTTATTAAATTTTTGACTTTTTTCTTTGATATCAAAAGTGTTTTAAAAAAATCTTGGGTTCAGCAAAACCAGGAGTTTAAGTATTAATCTTGATATTCATTATTCTAAAGTTTTCAGCTCAGATCAATCTTTTTATTTCCCCTTTTTGAGATGAAGAGGAGTTTAAATTGTCCTAAGGTTGAACCTTTTCTTTTCTTAATTCCAGGATATTATTTGATTTCGACCTCTGGAAGCAAAGTTGTTAATACAAATTCTAATAAGATAAAAACTTGAATAAAAAATGAATCCTTATAAATGTAAAAGTATTTGTCTGCAGTTTAAAAACAAAACATTTCACCAGAAAAATAAATATTTTAAGAATAAATTGAAATAAACCTGCATTATCAAATACATGGTATACACAATACACATATCTTCAGCGAGAACCAGAAAACTCTGGAATAGGAATACGACTTTAATTAGAATCAAGTTAAGAGGATGATCAGTCCAATAAACATCTCGAGAACAAAAAAGTGCTCAGTGTAAACAGCCCCATTTAACTTAATAAATGACTTTGTAAGTTTTTATTAAACTATTTTGTTAACACCAAATTCACTTTAGTATTATTATTTCACAGTTTTCTGGTAATGAATATAGTTTACCCCATTTCTTACCAAGATTTGAGGAATAAAGAAGAAAAACTTTTTTATTTGACAAAATGAATATGTATTTACTTTCAATACAATACAATACAATAATTTGGACAAATGCAGTCACAAAGTTAACAAATTCAAATTCAAATTAATTTTTCAAAAAGTAAAAGAATTCATTGTGAAAACCCAGATGTTTTTAATCAAATTTTCAATTATAACATTTTTAGAAAAGCAATAATATAAACTTTCAGCAAATTATTGTTTTTTTTTGTCACTGGAAAATACTTAAAGGAATCTAGGGTGACCATCCAGTCCTAGAGTCAAATTTCCGATTCAAGTCAAATTAAACATTTTCCATTCAAGTTGGATTGAATGCGGATTTATGATGCAGGACAACTTGAGGAAATTAAAAAAATAAATAGCTTTTCAAGCAAGAAAAACGACGATATAGTTTACATTGTTCATCAAATACTGGTTGAAAGGGCACCCTTGTGAATCGAACCTGTTCCTCTTTAAGTGGAAGTCAGTTATTTTAGAAATTATACACCAGTAATTATATAAATATATACAGGTTAATAAGGCAAGGAAAGTTAATTGCTGTTGCGTATTCTCTGCGTTTATATTGAAACCAGTTCCCTCTGGGCGATGTTTGTAAACAAAAATAGATGTTATAGTATTCTGCTAGTATGAGAGGAGGATTAAAGCATATAATTTTGATAATTCAAATAACAGTTTCCTATAACCAGAATATTTCATTAATATTTTATGTGAAAATGGATTCCATGTAAGACTGTAACATCCGGCTTGTGTTTACTTTACCGCCCAGAGACAGTACACTGCAGTACGAAAAATGCGTAAACCTCTGAAATAATTATCTTTACATAATAATTCTTTGAATGTATATATGTATACCGTAATAATCCGAATTGGTTAGAATGTTCTCTATATTTAGAATGCACAACCTCAAAATAGGAAATATATGTAGAAGTTTTTTTTAAATCTTCATATAGTCCTTCTCCTTGCAGACAGATTCAACCAATGAATCATAAAGTAATTAAATAGACAACTTTTACAAAAATTGTAAATTTTAAAGTATTTATGAGAACAGAAATTTAACAAATATTTGGTCAACCTTGAAAATGAGAGGCTTGATTTAAACTGTCATATTTCTGTGTGTTATGTAACGGAGAAAACCTGCCAAAACACTTTTTGCTCTTTAGGATTTTATAGGTTTTGTTGAATTTTGAAATCGAGTCTTTGCCACAAACTCAAATCTTTAAACTCTTTTATCATTGCAACCTGATGGTGTAAACCTTTGATATTTTCAACTTATTGATCTAAAAGAATTTATAGTTTGATATAATTAAGCTCCAAGACACGGGGTTGCAAACATAAAAAATTAGAAAATCAGAGTTTGTGGCAAAGCATCTCTCCACTAAACGATCAGAGCAAGTTTTCAATTTTGAAGGCTAAAATTTGACAGAAAGCCTATTTAATATGTTTACTATCAGGACCTCTAGTTGGAGGTTAGATGATTTTTTATAAAAGTCCAAAATTGATCACCCGACTACGATCAACTTGTAAATCCTTGAACTGGTTCAGATTGAACTGATGTTTTGGGATCTTGTACTGAACAATTGAATATTAAATATAACAGATTCTGAGCAGACCTTGGGAAGTTTACAAGATCCATACAATCCATCAATAAATCCTGTTAAGCCATATCAACCTCTAGAGGATCCCCATGAATCCATATCTAAGGGAGGGTTGGTGTTCCTAATAATCCTTTATCTTAAAGCCATTTTAATTACACCTAACTTTGTTCAATGAAATAATACGCGTTGAATGAATAACGAAAGTGTGACTGTTGAAAACTAAAAAATGTTTCCTATATATGCTAATTGCTAAAGGAATTGATTCTTTGCCACAAACTCAAATTTTCTAATCCCTATTCCTTTACAACTTAACGGTGTAAATCTTTGATATTTCAAACTTAAAATATTTAATCTATCAGTATTAATAGTTTGAAATATCTAAGCTCTACGCCAGTGGGTTGCACAAATATAAGGATTGGAAAATCAAAGTTTGTGAGAAAGACTCAATTCCTTTGAAATTTAACATGCTTTGACTATAGGAACTGTGGACACAATTTCAAGTGACCCCATCATTCAAAGAATGGCATTTTTGATTCATTAAAAAATAGTCTCATTAAAAGACAGAGAAATCCTTGTTTTTCTCTGAAAAAATTGAAAAAAGATAAAATTGAGAGAATTTAACACATTTTTTTGTAGAAAAATAACTAGAATTTCCTCATTGTTGCTCAGATAACGGTTTCAAGGCTAATGTTGGTGAATTGGGCAGGATATTAATTTACTATTCCACAAAATTGTGATTTTATTAATATTTTACCGTTCACTCTCTTTACAATATAGATCAAAGTGTATCATTCCAGGCTTTTAGGGCGCTACTATTACAACATTTAATTGTTGTTCTATTTGTGAGCAACTTGTCTTTGTACAATATTCAACAACTAGGCTTTTAGGGTGCTTCGCACCAATCGTCTATTTCAATTTTTAATTGTGGCTTTATCTGTGAGCATTTTCTCTTTGTACAGTAAAAAGCAAAAACTAAACAAAAAACTGCTAATTTTATAATATTTGTTCGCGCATTTTCAAAATTTTTAACAAATTTTGAAAATTTGGATCATTCATAAACAAATAGAATATATTGTAACAATGTGTGATTTGTTATTATATAGCATAAATATGCAAAGTACACCTACAGTATGGAAACAGTACAACAAAATGGCTGTTTTTCACTTTTTCCAGTAAATTCCTCTCTAATATTTATTCTATTCTCTTTGTTCATAAACCTTCCCTGGGATCACGTGAGGTCCCACACAAAATTTTGGCCTGATCAGTTCAGCCGTTTTGACGTTTATTTAATACAAACAAACAAACTCCAAGACAGACATATAAGCTAAATTTATATATAGATATCAACAACAAAATCGAGGACTTAACACACTATATGGAAATTAGAGACTTTACAAAAGTCTGAACAAATGAGTTCTGATGAGCATTGTTGGTTTTGGCTTATTTTGGCTTCTGATTCAGTATTGAATATAATTCCAAAACACTAAACATTTTTAAAATGTTGCATTCTAGTTAACTAGATAGATTTTTGAGCAACCCCCTGAAAGCCCAAAAAATAAAAATAAAAACACTTATTTAAAGCACTGTCATTTTTTTAATTCCAAACCGAACCCTGTAAAGGATCAGGAATCAGTTTCGGATCCATCAGAGTATAAACTAACAGATGATGTTGCTCTTCTCGAAGATTCTCTTTCTAAACTACAACAAGAAAACGAAGGACTAAAACAAGATTCTTACAAAGGAAGACAGATAACAGGGAAAAAAATTTGAAAATAATGTTAAAAACTGAGAAAGTTTTAAAAATTTAAAATTTATGCCAATAAATTATTTTTCTTCATTTTTGAGGGAATTTATCACGCCTAATATTTCCTGTTGCAGGGTAATTAAGTGAGTTTTTCACCCTATAAGAGGGTGAACAGTAATTTTTTGCACCCTGCTATTCAAATTTCAAATTTCATACCTAATTTTTTCCGTTGTAGGGTGATTAAGTTAATTTATCACCCTACAATGGGGTTTGACAAAATAACTTTATCGACTTGCTATTAAATAATTTGATTAAAATCTAATAAAACTATTTTTGTTATTGTAATGGGTATCATGTGTATGAAAAAGTTTTTGCTGTGATTTTTCTTTTTATAATTTGTTTTGACCACTAGAATCGGTTTGAAAATACTATCATTTTGTTCTTAAACAAATTAGAAACAATTAAGATCCCGGAAAAAACTTTTTCATACTTAATAATACCTATTTTAATGACATGAATCAATATACAATGATTGCTGAACAGTTTGAAATGTCACAAAAATATTTGTTTAAACTTATTTTTACTCTGTAATTTAAATGAATAATAATAGAATAGACCATACTTGTTTTATTTGACAAGGTGCATATTTTGGATTTGGATTAAAGTCAAATATTCCTAAGATAAAAAATAATCTAAATCTGTAATTATATTTTTATCCTTGTTATCTTCAGCTCCAGATACCGACAAAACACTGGAATCCACTTCAAATCCGGAGAAATATGCACCTTATCTTGATCTAGAATCCAATAAACCGCCTAATGATGCGTTTAAATACATTGAAAAAACATCAGGTTCGAAGGAAACCGAAGGAATACTTTCAAGTGAGATTCTTAAAAGCTCCAATTTGTCGTCCGCAAACTTGGATGAATTGCCCATTGAAGAATTAGTTAGTTCCCTTCAACAACTGGAAAGTTTGGACACACCAATTGCTGGAAAAGACAAAGCAAAAAATGAAAAAGAAAATGTCTATTCTTCAAAAGATAATAGGGGGATAGTAAAGGAAAGAGGTGAGAAAGAGAATGAAAGAACTTTAAATAAAGAAAGAGAAGAAGAAGAAAAACTGACAGAGGATCTTAAAAGAACAGAAGAGGAGATAAGAAGAGAAGAGGATAGATATGATACAACTGAAAACTCTATACCTGTCGAACTGTGTATGGAAAATGAAGAAGAACATAAAAATGGAGATTCTTGGATGTGTTGTGACGGCTGCAACAAGTAAGGAAAATTACAATATCAGCTTATTTAGAAGATTATAATTCTATGAAAGTTATTATTTTCTCAGAAAAAGTAATAGCTTTAGTGAAGAGGGAAAAACAGAATCAAAAAAGAAATTTAAAGATTGAAAAATATATCCTTTAGAGAAAGCTAGGGAAATTATTTTATCCTGAATTGATTAGTACTTTTTTCTCTTTTTGGAAAGTTTTACTTGATGTATCAGCAGTGAGAAGTTTCTAAAAATTGGTGATAAACTATTAATTTGATTTTTGAGAGATGATTTGTTTTTTAATAATCTTTTAATCTTTTTGATTAAAATATATATCCTTTTCATTTAGTATTTTCTGGTAGAAAGAACTTAAGCTTAAATAAAAAAGAAACACACAAATGAGACACTTTTAAGGATGATACACACAAATTTTAATTTGGGAAGGAGAGCCATTTTTAAAATTTTTACTTCAGTTTGTTTTGAGCGATTTTTCCAAGCTAATAAACTAAACAAGCCAATGCCAAAGTGTTACCTTAAAGGGACTGGTCACTTATTTGGGTAATTTTGGGGTAAACTAAATAGCTTCTTAGCTATTGATTAGTATTGGCCTTACTTTTCAAAGACAACTGTGAATGGAGAAAAAGTTGATTCCTTGTTCAGAATTCGATTGCAAAGGGACGGTCCTTTAAACCCTAATAAAATGGTGGATGTTTTAATGGAACAATGTGTGGGCACCTTAAATCTTTTCTCCATAACTTAAAAACGTCTTACACTAGAAAGCTGAAATTTCTTCACTTTTTGTAACTACAGCTGTAAACAAATTTTTGAAGTATAAATTGATAAATAAAAGGGGTCTAGGGAGGAATGCATCCCCCCCTCTCCATCTTTACAAGGTAATAAATAGCCCAATCATGATAGGGTCAACAAAATTTTTTTTTCCCCAAGCACTTTAAATATGAATATCTTCATGATATTTAGTTTGATATAATTTAGATGCAAATGTGTTGTTGACAGTATTATCTCAACTAAAAGAGCTTGTTCCCCATACCTGAATAAATGCAAAACAAAAATAAACAAAAATGAAATTAATAATTCTAAGTCAATTGAGACTTATTCATCAACATCAGAAAGTTATAATAGCGAGCAAGAGAAAAGACAAGGTGCTTTAAACAATTATGGGAATTTCACATATCACGAAGAAAACGTCAATGAGAACTCAAATTCTGAGGAAGTTCACCGTGGGAAGAATTGTATTGAAAATGGAGAACAGAAAGAAGATGGGACGTCATGGGATTGTTGTGACGGTTGCAATAGGTACATCAAAATATAAATTTTAGCAAGCCACCATGGGCCAAGTCACAAGCCTCCCATATTTGCTAGGTAGCCAGAGACTCCACCACGCAGTCGGAGCCTCTGCAATGCTGTAAACAAGCCTCCACTATACAGCACAGCTTTCTTATAACTCTTGGTTTTAACATGTAATAAAGATATTTTTCCTATTTTTCAACAACAATTTTACTTAAGAATAATGTTGTTTATTGATTGTCATGATTTGTAACTTATATTGACTCATAGAGGGGTTAATAAGATTTATGTTTTACAATAAAACATTTCAATGTAGTAAGAAGGCTATTTGGAAATTCATTTCTACATTGAACTTTATTTAGTTTTAATATTTAATCTAAGCAATACCTTTTCCAGGAATTTTTTTAAGATAGAGTTTTTTGTCGATGTCAAATTTTTGGTTATCTTAATTTGACAAAAATTTCAAAAAAGGTATTGCTTAAATCAAAAATTATAAAATTATCAAATAAAATTACTTTCAGAATTTTTTTCTCTAAATGTTTTATAATAATTGATTAATACTTATAATCTTTGATAAACTTTTTTACCACCATTTCAAAAAAATACAAAAAAATCTTCACAACATGTTAAAACCTTGAAATTTAAGGAAACTATTCAGTTTAGCTGAAACTTGTTTACTGTATTGTAGAGGCTCTTACTGCATGGAGGAGGCTCGGTCTGCCTAGCAAATAAGGGAGACTTGTGTCTGCAAAGCAGAGGCTCATGGCGTCCAGGGTTCCCTTCCTTGTTCACATGAATATTAAAAAGCTTACAGAAATATGTGCGCACATATTTTTTTAATATTACCTTTCAATCATATTTCCATTAAAAAAGTATTACAATTTTTTTTTAATCAAATGGAAAGGAAGGTGTAAAAGTTATGTCATCTTTTATTTATATTCTGCAAGATAATTGTAGTAAATGCCCTACTCCATAACAGTTTCTCGAAGAAGTATCTATCCAGGTAGGACTCAGGTTCTCTTGACTATCAATGTCGACACACGGCCATTAGTGTCTATCAATCCCAGTACCCTGGGTCCAATCTCATTAGCTATGAATGTCAACTCAGACACTAACAATTAATTGATCACATAACTACTTTTACGTAAACTATCAATGCCACTACCAATGGGCAAGATCTTGAGCTATCAATGCCTCAACTGGGACACAATCTCACAACTATCAATGTCTCAACAAGGACACCATCTTCAATCTGTTAATCAAAACAGGGAATGATTACTCTCTCACTGAAATCAAGTTGGAGTTTCTATATCAACTAGTGTATTTGAGGTTTATATGTTACAGGTTCAAGCTTAAAGACTTAATTACAAATGTTACATTGTTATCTATATCACATGATTATGGCTTTCATATTAAGTATTAGAGCACAGTTGAAATAGGCACAGTTAAGATGTAAGTCTTTATATATATCACAGGATTAAGCTAATCCTATTATGTATTTATCTAAAACACAGTTCAAATGAATAATGAATTTCCATAAAAGTTTACAAACATAGATAGCTAATAATGTACATCATACTGCAGGTTTACAGAATATTTTGTTAACCTATATTTAATTGGTAAAAATTAGGGTTATCTATCCCTTATTTTCTACATTTCCAGGGACTCCACATCTTAATATATTTCATTCTTGGTTTCTGTTGTAACTTGAGTGCACTGTTGTAGACCTCCCTTGGAAACTAATGACAGACTTCTTTTGATTTACTGTAACATTTCTGTCAGGGAACCAATTTAGAAATCTGTCCTGCAACATCCAGCAGGATTCATGGTGTACAAGGCTGCTTGCAATTCTCATTCGTTTATAGTGGGCCAACCAATTTAAACAACCTACTCTGGTTATGCGGGTCCAAACTACATAGTAAATTGTGATTTTTTATTTGTATTATCTTGTGCTTGTAACACATAGTCAGTATACCCTCTGAGAACCTCATGTCACTCTCTTTTGGCCCATCATGTCATTCTTGTCTAGGCCGTACACACTCTTTCTGTACATCTTCTTTCTGTACCTTTTCTTCCTGTACATTTTCTTTATGTTTACCTCTTGACTCCCTATATTGTTGCTCCTACCACTGGGCGCGATCTCAAACTATCAATTCCACAACTAGGACACAATCTCACAACTTTCAATATCTCAACTAGGACAGGATCTATACAACTACTATGGGGTGAACTATCAACACCACTACCACAAGGTGCAATATTTAGCTATCAGTGCCTCAACTTGGACACTATATTGCAACTATCAATGTCTCAACTAGGACATGATCCTCAACCTGTTTATCAAAACAGGGAATCATTACTCTCTCAGTGCAATCAAGTCAGAGTTTCTATATCAACTAGTGTATTTGAGGTTTATATGTCACAATTTAAAGCTTATAGACTTAATAACAATTCCTATGTCGCTATCTATATCACATGATTAAGGCAATCATATTACACATTATAACACAGAGGAAATGGGCGCAGTTAAGATATACGTCATTATATATATCACTGAATTAAGCTAATCCTCCTACATATTGATTTGAAATGCAGTTCAAATGAATAATGAATTTTACGTAGAACAAACATAGATAGTTAGTAAAAGACTTGAGTTTCTAATCTCTATATCTTTGCAACCCAATGCCATATACCTTAGTTATTTCAAACTATAAATTCTGCTAGATCAAGTAATCTAAAATTGAATTATCTAAGGTTTACATTGTCAGGTTACAAATATATATAGGAGTTAGCAAATTTTTACATGCGGCAAAGACTCAATTCCATTAATGTGTGTAGAATAAATAAAAATAAAAAGTCTTTATTATGCAAAATAATGAAGTATAAACATCTTTATGGTAAAAAAAAATCCTTATTAGATGTAAGTGTGCTGATGGAAGAATAATCTCAACTGAAAGAGCTTGTTTTGCAAACCTTGATAAATGCAAAACCAAAAGAAATCAAAATGAAACCATCAATTACATTTCAACTGAATCATACACCCCAACTTCAGAACGTTATAGTCCTGATAAGATTAAAACTACTTATGCCCCAACTACTGAAGAAGTTCAACTTAGTAAGGATTGTATTGAAAATGGCGAAGTTAAAGAAGATGGTTCATCATGGGATTGTTGTGACGGTTGCAATAGGAACCTATGAATACATTTTTTAAACAAAACAAAAAAACTGAAGAAAATTCCAAGTATTATTAATTTGTTGAAATCTAAATTTGCTTTAATATCAAAATGGGTCTTTTTTTACTTTTTTTGTGATCATTTCATAAAAACAGATATTTTCTAAATTGAGAACAACATTTTATATTCAATTTTCATTAAAAGAAATGATTTTTTTGGTAAGTTGTTCCTGCAAGGATGGTCTGATTGTGTCAACAAAACAGTTTTGTCCCCCCAGATTAGGAAGATGCAATAAAAAAGTTTCTGATGCACAAGAAATTCCTACAACACTCCCCACTGGAAACCCTTACACAGTTGACGCAGAAAAGAAAGAAGTTCCAGAAAGTGAAAAGCTCTTTGATGAAATATCCCACATGGAGTCAGATATTGCAGAAAGTTTAGGAGCTAAACCTGTAAATATCACTAAAGTTATAGACCAATATCAAAATGCAACCAACAGCCCTATTCCTGTTCAAAATAAAGAGGGAGAATACAGGTAGCTTAGATTTTGAAGAAACAAAAAAGTTATAACACAAATTTGTATAAATTTAGACAACCCATTCAGCCAAACCTTCAGCAGACTGATGTGTATCCTCATAAAAATCAGGGATCAGTTTTTAAACAAAGTTTCAAAAAATCTTATCAAATAGAGAAAGAATATTTTAGCATTATGAATCATTATAATTTAACTTTAAAAATTGAATATAGAAAGATCTTTTTGCTGAAATAAATAATATGCTTGAGAATATTAACAAAGAACATGAAAAGGAAAATCTTACCAATAGAACCCAACTATATTAAATTGTGATCTAAGACCAACATCTTTTAAATTTGCTTACATTCATAACCAGAAAACTGTGGAATAGGAAGACAACATTATCATTTTGCAGTGCATTTGATCTTCTTTAAAGCAAATAGATTCTCTTGAAAGCTATAAAATTAGTTGTTAAGTAAAATGGGTCTGTTTACATTGTGAAATTGCTGCATGTCATGTTCAATGTGCTATACAAATTCATAACTTGAATTTAAAAGTCGACTTCTTATTCCAGAGTATTTTGGTTCTCACAGTAGACACATCAAAAATTTATAGCCGAGCCAATGATTATTGATAAATCTTAATTTTATAAAACTTTGATTGTATACGAACTCAATTAGTACTTAATGAAAAGAGGCGTAAAATAAAAAAAAATTTACAGTCAGAGGCGTAGTCAGGGGGCGTGGGCTAAGCCTCCTACCCCCTGGAGCAGTGAAAATCTATGATTTTCAGGGGGTTTTCAGGCCCATATGGGTGCTGAAACCCCATGGAAAGAAAAAATGTATGCCCCTTCTGGAAAAATTCCTGACTACGCCCCTGGTTACTTAAGCATGGTCAAATCAAAGTTCATAAAAATTCATTACATTTATGGATTAATAAGGCATGAACATTGACAGTTCCATGTTCAACAAATTTGAAGAAACAGATTTCCCAAAATGTAAGATTTTTATAGAATATGGAGAGCATCAAGAACACCAATGCATATTCAGAGTTGGAAAATCAAATCAATTCTTTAACCAAGCAAAGAGTTAATGAACCAGAAGTCTATGACCCATCTAATATGACAATTCAATTGACAGCTGCAGAGGAGCATTCAAGTAAACTGGACCAAGAAAACTCTTCAGGTCAGTTGATAAAACTTCTTCTGATTAAACTTTATACACTAAAATATCCTTCCATGAGGGGTGGGCCTGAGTCTTACAAATATCTTGCAGATTCTGAATAAAAGACTTCACAACCTGAATCTCATAAAGTCTCATTCATCGTCTGCAGTATTTCTTAAAATTGACTCAATTCATCTAAAAGATGTTGCTAATCTTGAGGGTAACAACTGTTATACTTTAGTTTACCAGTATCCTATAGAGTTTCAATCTTTATTAAAATCAAATGACTTAAACAATACTGCGCTGTGAAAAAACAGTCATTTTGACAATAATTTACAGATATTGACATTTAAAAAAATGTAAAGGTATTTTGGGTTGAACCAAATAAAGATTTCCGGTTTAATATTTTTTTTTGGTGAAAATTACCCTCCTTCAATTTAACTAACATAATTTGAATTGTTTTGATTTTAGAAACTCCTGATAAACTGCTGGTGGATATATCTACAGATGATGTTCAAGATGTTGATAATGATGGACATACATATCATCTTCATCTTAAACAAAGGGAACAAGGAGATAATTTAGTTTAAAATATATGGGTTTAAAAAGAAAAAAATATTTCCCCATTTTACTTTTAGAAAATTGCAATTCCTCTTGTTTTGATAAGTCTTCCATTGTCTATTGTTAACTTCAGATTACTGAAAGAACTTGGAGACTCTGGAAAAAACTATGTCATCCACATCAAGATTCCAGAAAAATATGACTTTAACAACAACAAGAATATATATCATTTTAACTTTCCACCAATTCTTCGTAATACCCCAAACTCAGAAGACAATCAGACATATCCACCAGTGGGTCCTGTTGAAGCAAAACAATACCCTCACGGCAGTCCTAGTCAAGTTAAACAGTATCCTCCAACTGGTCCTGCTGAAACAAAACAATATCCTCCACCTGGTCCTGGTGAAGAAAAACAAACTCTTTCAGCTGGTTCTGGTGAAGTTAAAGAATATCCTCCAGCTGGTCCTGGTGATGTGCAACAATATCCACCAGCAGGTTCTGCTGAAGTTAAAGAATATTCTCCAACTGGTCCTGGCGAAATTAAACAATATTCACCAGCTGGTCCTGCTGAAGTTAAAAAATATTCTCCAGCTGGTCCTGGTGAAGTTAAAGAATATCCACCAGCTGGTCCTGCTGAAGTTAAAGAATATCCTCCAGCTGGTCCCAGTGATGTGCAACAATATCCACCAGCAGGTTCTGCTGAAGTTAACCAATATTCTCCAGCTGATCCTGGCGAAGTTAACCAATATCCACCAGCTGGTCCTGCTAAAGTTAAAGAATATTCTTCAGCTGGTCCTGGTGAAGTTAAAAAATATCCACCAGCTGGTCCTGATGAAGTGAAACAATATCCACCAGCAGGTCCTGCTGAAGTTAAAGAATATTCTCCAGCTGGTCCTGTTGAAGTTAAACAATATCTGCCAGCAGCTCCTGGTGAATTTAAAGAATATCCACCCGCTGGTCCTAGTGAAGTTAAAGAATATCCACCAGCTGGTCCTGCTGAAGTTAAAGAATATTCTCCAGCTGGTCCTGGTGAAGTTAAACATTATCTACCAGCAGGTCTTGGTGAAGTTAAAGAATATCCACCAGCTGGTCCTAGTAAAGTTAAAGAATATCCACTAGCTGGTCCTAGTGAAGTTAAAGAATATCCACCAGCTGGACCCGGTGAAGTTAAAGAATATATGCCAGCTGGACCTAGTGAAGTCAAAGAATATCCCCCAACTGGACCTGGTAAAGTTAAAGAATATCCATCAGCTGGACCTGGTGAAGTTAAAGAATATCCACCTACCGGACCTGGTGAAGTTAAGGAATATCCATCAGCTGGACCTGGTGAAGTTAAAGAATATCCACCTACCGAACCTGGTGAAGTTAAAGAATATCCATCAGCTGGACCTGATGAAGTTAAAGAATATCAACCAACTGGTCCTGGTGAAGTTAAAAAATATCCTGTAGCTGGTCCAGGTGAAGTTAAATACTATCCACCAGCTGGTTCTGGTGAAGTTAAAGAATATCCTTCAGCTGGTCCTGATAAAGTAAAACAATATCCACCAGCTGGTCCTGATGAAAAAAAGGAATATCCACCAACTGGTACTGCCAAAAATAAAGAACATTCATCAGCTGGTCCAGGTGAGGTAAACGAATATCCACTAATTGGTTCTGATGAAGAGAAAAGATATCCAACAGTCGGTCCAAATGATAATAGGAAATATCCTCCGATACCTGATTTACAAATAGAAGCAACTTTACCCCCTTCTACTCCAGCTTTGGTTCCAGTGGACCTCGGTAAGCCACCATCAGAATATCAAGGGTCGCCTTCACCTCCTCCTGTTAATCCATCAATCTCATATACAGTCCCTTCTGCTGCATGAGGCAAGCCTTCTGTTTCTGTTTTAACAAAAAAAAATTTCCTTTTGCTTTATTTCTGGTTCTAATAAGTTTCCAACTACAGTTGATTATACATCAACTAAAATAACAACTACATAAAGCGTTTGTAAATCTTAAGATTCAAAATGTGTATTAGTATTATTATTGATACATATCAAATAAAAAGTACAAGTTCGGTCTTAATTAAAAGATCTAAATCTCTGTCATAAATGTTCAAATTTGGGTTTTTGTTTTGTAATTATTTTGCAATAATTTTTGTTCGCTGTTTTTGAAATTCTTCTGAATGTAATTAATATGTATCTTCAGGAAACATCTATACTCCATTTATGTTTATAATTTGTATGAACAATTTATTGAAGCTGGAGTGTTTTTCTTATTTCTATAGATACTAGGCTTTTAGGGCGCTTCACGCCCATCTTCTATTTAAATTGTGAAAATGTTCTTTTTGTTTACATTTTAAAACAAAGATAAAAATTTCGCGGATTTAAAAAAAAAATTCGCGGATTTTCAAGAATTAAAATTTTTTTACAAAATTAAAAACCTTTAAAACTCATTTTTAAAAAATTTTTATCATTCGTAAACCTTCCCTGTGGTCATGTGATGTCCCACAAAAAATTTGGGCCCGATCGGTTCAGCCGTTTTGACGTTTATTGGATACAAACAAACAGACAGACAAGCCAAATTTATAAATAGATATAGACTAGCCTTAGAGGGCGCTTCGCGCCCATCTTCTAAATTAATGGTAAACATGTTCTCTTTGTGTACATCGTAAAACAAAACAAAAATAATTCGCGGATTTTCACAAAAAACTTCGTGGATTTTCAAAATTTTCAAAAATTTAATGAAGATCGAATTTTGATGGAGACAAATATTTGAAATTTTGATCATTCATAAACCTTCCCTGTGGTCACGTGAGGTCCAACAAAAAATTTGGGCCTGATCGGTTCAGCCGTTTCGACGTTCATTGGATACAAACAAACAAACAAACAGACACCCGGCCAGACAGACAAGCCAAATTTATATATAGATTACATAGACAAAAAACACATAAATGATGCAAAACAATAGGTATGAGCAAATTTAGCTACATTTATTTTGAGTACTTTAGAATACATATTTTTGGTTATTTGAAAATTTCATCGGTATATTTAAATGCAAATAAGTTTAATCTGTTACTTTATTGTTATATTGCAACCTTTATGTTCTAACTAAGACCAGCCGACTTCTTAAAAGCTTTCCGCAGAGTTCAACATTTTTACGCAAAAATAGTGTTTGCGGAGGCCAAAATAAATTGCGCAATCACTGCAAAAAATTATGCAAAAAAAAAACAGTATTGGAACTCTTCATGCAATATCTAAATATTTGATTTAAAGTTTCATAACATTGCACGCACCTCTGACCCTTTAATAAAAATAAATTCAACCTAAAGTCTGACTGCGTCAAACTTGTTGCACCGGCTAGTCCTATTGAGTGTCTGCTTTATTTACCCAATATCCGGGCGATACAGTACAAACTGGGACCGGAAAGGTTGACCGGCTCGGAAATTTAAGTGTACTATGGCTGCCAGTGATTGTAATAATAATTTTAAATTATTAACGAACATGTCTTTTTTAGAAATTATTAAAATAATTTTACAACTGTAGCTCAAATAATAAAAAGTAATGGACTATTTAATTTTTTTTGAAATTTGTATTCCTTAAATTTAATTTGAATTGAAGAAGTGCTTGGTGACAATTCAGAACCAATAGAAATTGCAAGGGCAGTAACACTCAGTTCTATCTATCTAGATAATCAACCAATTAGAGATTGATCCAGAAACCCCTCCTCCTATTCAAAAAGGGTTGAATTAACAGCGACTTTTTAAATGGTAGGGATATGGAGTGACCACAAATACACAACACCCCCTCCTCTAGTATATTTTGGAGAAAATAAAAAATACTTTTAAACTACAATTACCTACAGCATTTTCTCTCCATTTTCTATATTAAATTGAACAAACTATTTGATTTATTTAAATACTGGCACTTCTAGACCACACAAAAATTACAATTTAAATTTTTTTTTCAAAAAAAAATGTAGTTTTCGGTAAATACAAGCTTCATTGTTTTTTTTAGTGTTAAAAACTTTTCATTATTCAGAATTTCTGCAAGTGGATGAGTTTGCCAGCTGCTAAAAAAAAGTTTAAATGTTGAAAATGTTAAAATTTAAAGTTAAAATTAAATAAAAATAGTTCAATGTTTATTTTAAATATTTTTTCAGTGAACGTTAAAGATTAATTTACAACCATTCATGGCCTTGGTCAAGGGTTGAGTTGGATAATCTGAAAGTTTTATAAGAATTTGTTTGTGGATACATTTTTTCCAAGCATAGTGTGAGGGTAAATTGACATAAAAAAGATACTGAAAATTTCATAATTCAAACCTTAAACATACTAGGCAACTACATAGCTATAATTTTATATCACAAGGTGCAGTAACGGCCCAACAAGTATTTTGATTTTAAAAACATTTTATCTGAAGATAAGAATGAACGATGGTATGAAATACATTGATGTTTTTAGTAAATAGATATTTAAATGAAAATTTTAATAATATTTTTTTAAAAAAATTCGTTCACATTGTTCTTTTTATGACCTCTTATTTGTTTATATATTCAAATCATTAAATCCAGATATGTAGCTCAACTATTCACACCTATTAGTGCCTTGGTGGTCCACGAGCATTATAACCATTTTCACTTCTGGCTTTGTGCTCCATAGCAATCTGACAATTAGTACAGGCAGGCAAGCAGCAACCACACACCCAGTCCATAACCTAAAAATGGAAATTATAATTTAAAAATTGATCCCTATCTAAAATTTAGCCAATTTTTTATCCCGCAAACAGAACTTGTATAGAATACTAGAAAACTAGTTGACAAACTTGACACAAAAAATCGTTAAAAAATCAAGTATTGGAACCCAGTTTTAAACTAGTCACAAACTTGGAACATAAAGTTGAGTTTATCATTGAATTTTAGTTTACTTTACTTAACAAACTTCAGTTCATGAAGTAGTTTAGCACTGATACTTTAAAGTCAAGTTTTTTTACGAGTTTTATTGCCAAGATGCTGTTCACATTTTATTTAGAATTGTTTAACCCTTGGACGGCTAAGATTTCCAAATTTATTTTGATGGAACCAATATGTAAGCAATAAAACACGTATATTTTAGATCAAACTATTTTTCAAAATCATTTTTGAAAAAAATGATGATTTTTGTAAACTTTAATTTTTGCCCTGCAACTGTAAACTTGATTCTTTTGTTGTAAAATCATTATATTAAGCTTATTGGTCCGTGACCGTATACCATGTTTGTTCATTTTTTGGATCATGATAAAATATTAATTTTGCACTGTAATATTTTTTACCAAAAGTACGTTAACATGTTTAGGAAAACATAATATTTTTTCAGACCCTTTGTTAATATGTTCTAGCCTATTTAGAATAATATTTTCTTGAGATTATTTATGTTAAAACTATAAATTCAAGGCGCTTTGCGCCCTTCTTGCTAGGATTTTAGGGCGCTTCGCGCCCATCTTCTATTTAAATTGTGAACATGTTCTTTTTGTTTACATTTTAAAACAAAGAAGAAACAAATTTTGCGGATTTTTAAAAAAAAAAATTCGCGGATTTTCAAAGATTTAATTTTTTTTACAAATTAAAAACCTTTAAAACACATTTAAAAAAAAAAAATTATTCATAAACTTTCCCTGTGGTTACGTGATGTCTCACAAAAAATTTGGGCCCGATCGGTTCAGTCGTTTTGACGTTTATTGGATACAAACAAACAGACAAGCTAAATTTGTATATAGATAGAAAATCTATTTAGGAGTAATAGACAGCTCAAAGTAGTAAATTGAATATAATAAAAATAATTTGTATATTGAAATGTTTGGACTCATCTGCAGTGAAGGGAAGGGCACCGTTTTGAATTGTTTACGTTTTGACTTTTGAGTGGTATTTGGATTATTTTCAGAAACATCTGAAACGACTTTTAGATAAAAAAATTTCATTTTAAAACGAAGAATAAAAAATAAATATTTTAGTTTCAAAACGTAAAATTATGTTTTCCCTTTTCTGTATTTGATATAAAAACAAAAAACAAAATAAAAACTTCTTTCAAAACAATCATTTTTCAGATTTTCAAAAACAATTTCTTTTGACGCTTAACCATCGTTTCGAAAATTTCACATAAACGTTTAAAAAATCGAAAGTGTCCAACTGTTTTCATATAAACTGAAGACTCTGCACTAAACCCCATTAGTTTAAATATCACATTGCCTGAAGAAATTGTAGAAATTATTTTATTACTTTACAATTACGTATTTACCGTTGTAATTATTTCCATCATATTTGCAAATTTCATTATCAGTGCAAAAATTTTTTTTCATTAATTTTCATAATCGATATCTCCGTGATGGTTATTGGTACCCAGATTGAATATCAAAATCAAGAGTTGAAGATTAACAATATGCAAGAATGGTTCGATGTTTTTAAATTTTATGATATTGGAGCTTTTTCTTTTTTCATACCAAAAATCGGTGTTTCTTTGCATTTGTTACAAAAATTTCATTTTCAACTTACCGGTTCTCCTTCTATTCCATAAATTTCCCTCGTAGCAGTTCTAGTTAAAGATACAGCAACAGTTGGAACACATAGAACTAGCAGGGTCCACATTAATCCACTGTTTCCAGTCTTAATACATAGTTTAGTTTATATATATAACTAGCAGGGTCCACATTAATCCACTGTTTCCAGTCTTAATATATAGTTTAGTTAATATATATATATATAACTAGCAGGGTCCACATTAATCCACTGTTTCCAGTCTTAATATATAGTTTAGTTATTATATATACATAGAACCAAATAGATTATCAAGTACAATAGGTGGCAACAGAGAAATGAACAAATTATACACAACGTCATAAGTGTCAAATATAACAAAGAAAACGAAATTGTCTCACATTAGTTGACATGTTTTCTAAGATTAAATAAAAACAGAAACTAAAAAAACATAAAATTGCACTTATTTTACTGTAAGAAAAGCACTTTATTCTAAAATTATCACTATTATTGATAATTTTGTCGGACACACAAACTGAATTGACACTTGTGACGACAGAAAACAACTGTACTGAGAGTGTACAAATTCTACGTTGCCATCTATTGTACTTAACAATCTATTTGCATAGAACTAGCAGAGTCCACATTAATCCACCGTTCCCAGTCTACATATATAGTTTAGTTAATATATAATAGAACTAGCAGGGTCCACATTAATCCACTGTTCCCAGTCTACATATATATAGTTTAGTTAATATATATACATAGAACTAGTAGGGTCCACATTAATCCACTGTTCCCCGTCTACTTATATGGTTTAGTTAATATATACATAGAACTAGCACGGTTCACATTAAAAAAATGTTTCCAGTCTACATATATATAGTTTAGTTAATATATATAGAACTAGCAGAGTCCACATTAATCCACTGTTACCAGTCTACATATATATATAGTTTAGTTAATATATACATAGAACTAGCAGGGTCCACATTAATCCACTGTTTCCCGTCTACATATATAGTTTAGTTATATATACATAGAACTAACAGGGTCCATATTAATCCACTGTTCCATTTAACATATATAGTTTAGTTAATATATACATAGAACTAGCAGGGTCCACATTAATCCACTATTCCCAGTCTACATATATAGTTTAGTTAATATATATAGAACTAGCAGGGTAACACATTAATCCACTGTTCTCCGTCTACATAGTACATATATAGTTTAGTTAATATATACATAGAACTAACAGGGTCCACATTAATCCACTGTTCCCAGTTTACATATATAGTTTAGTTAATATATACATAGAACTAGCAGGGTCCACATTAATCCACTGTTCCCAGTCTACATATATAGTTTAGTTAATATATACATAGAACTAGCAAGGTCCACATTTATCCACTGTTCCCAGTCTATATATATAGTTTAGTCAATATATAATAGAACTAGCAGGGTCCACATTAATCCACTGTTCCCAGTCTACATATATAGTTTAGTTAATATATACATAGAACTAGCAGGGCCCACATTAATCCACTGTTCCCAGTCTACATATACAGTTTAGTTAATATTTATACATAGAACTAGCAGGGTCCACATTAATCCACTGCTCTCCGTCTACATATATAGTTTAGTTAATATATGTACATAGAACTAGCAGGGTCCACATTAACCAATTGTTCCCCGTCAACATAAAAAGTTTAGTTAATATATAATACATAGTCAAGCATATATAATGCAATACGTGTTTAGCTGGGTTAAAAACTTCTTTGTTAAGTGTTTGACTATGAAAGAGTAAGTTTATTTTTTAGACAAAGCTTTGTGGAAATCTAATTTTTTCTTGTAAACGTCAACCAATTCAATCTAGAATTGTTGAACAACAGAACTTTGCATTAATTGTTTCGAGTTCCCTATATTTCAAATTGAAAGTAAATATGTCAAGAGGTGTGTGAGTTATAATCGTGCCTACACACAAGCAAACACTCAAACATGGAATACTTAAAGTTATAAATATAAATATATAAAACTCAATAATTGTAAATAGCTTTATTACTTTCATGTATAATCTTTGCATGTCTTTGTGTACTCAATTCTTCGTTATCTGATATTTGGTAAAATAAAGGTTTTTATACCAGATCAGGGGGTCACAAAACCATGTTTTTATACCAGATCAGGATGTACCAAAACCAGGTTTTTATACCAGATCAGGGTGTAACAAAACCAGATTTTTACACCAGATCAGGGTGTACTAAAACCAGGTTTTCATACCAGATCAGGATGTACCAAAACCATGTTTTTATACCAGATCAGGGGGTCCCAAAACCAGGTTTTTATACCAGATCAGGGGGTCCCAAAACCATGTTTTTATACTAGATCAGGGTGTCCCAAAACCAGGTTTTTATATCAGACCAGGATGTACCAAAACCAGGTTTTTATACCAGATCAGGATGTACCAAAACCAGGTTTTTATACAAGATCAGGGGTACCAAAACCAGGTTTTTAAACCAGATCAGGGGGTCACAAAACCAAGTGTTTAACCAGATCAGGATGTACCAAAACCAGGTTTTAAACCAGATCTGGGTGTCCCAAACCAGGTTTTTAAACCAGATCAGGATGTACCAAAACCATGTTTTTATACCAGATCAGGGTGTCCCAAAACCATGTTTTTAATACCAGATCAGTATGTCTCAAAACCAGGTTTTAAACCAGATCTGGGTGTCCCAAACCAGGTTTTTATACCAGATCAGTATGTCTCAAAACCAGGTTTTTATTCCAGATCAGGGTGTCCCAAAACCAGGTTTTTATACCAGATTAGGATGTACCAAAACCATATTTTTATACTAGATCAGAATGTATCAAAACCAGGTTTTTATACCAGATCAGGGGGTCCCAAAACCAGGTTTTTATTCCAGATCGGGGTGTCCCAAAACCAGGTTTTTATACTAGATCAGTATGTACCAAAACCAGGTTTTTATACCAGATCGGGGGTCCCATAACCAGGTTTTTATACCAGATCAGGGGGTCCCAAAACCATGTTTTTATTCTAGATCAGGGTGTCCTAAAACCAGGTTTTTTTACCAGGTCAGGGTGTCCCGAAACCAGGTTTTTATACCAGATCAGGGGGTCCCAAAACCAGGTTTTTATACAATATCTGGATGTACCAAAACCAGATTTTTATCCTAGATCAGGGGTCCCAAAACCAGGTTTTTATTCCAGATCAGGGAGTCCCAAAACCAGGTTTTAATACCAGATCAGGGAGTCCCAAAACCATGTTTTTGTACCTGATCAGGGTGTCCCAAAACATGTTTTTATACCAGATCAGGATGTACCAAAAGCAGGTTTTTATACCAGATCAGGGTTTCCCAAGCCAGTTTTTTAAACCAGATCTGGAAATTCCAAAACCTGGTTTTAAACCAGATCAGGGGGTCCCAAAACCAGGTTTTTATACCAGATCAGAGAGTCCCAAAGCCAGGTTTTTATACCAGATCAGGGAGTCCCAAAATCTTGAGGTATTATCTTTAAAAATAATTTCATAAAAGGTTTTCTATAGATCCTTAACTTTATTTTCAAAGGGTAATTCGGGGTCTTAAAATTACAATTTTTCCTGATTCACAGATAGCTCTTTTTAGGTACTGATCAAGCGTTTTTTCAAGTGGTCCATATCTCTATGTAAAGATGGCTAGCCCGATTTTAAGAGTATCCTTGCAACGTTTATCTTATCAATAATGTGAAAGATATTTTCGTTTTTAAAAGTTAAAACATGTTGATTTCTTTAAACTCCTCTATGTTTTCCTGCAGTAGAAAAGCGCATGTAACTTATTTAGAAAACCTTTAACTGAAAATAATAAGTCTTTTAGATTTTACAAACAATTTTATCTAATTCATACTTGTAATAACTTAGACCTTCGTCCAAATTTAATGAATTTGAGCCGCGTCTCAAATTCTCCAAAAACCGCTTCGAATTGAGTGCTTTATTCTTGAAAGTAAAATATAATTTTGAGCGGAACTAACCATATTTCTTTAAATTCGGCCTCTTGCCATCTTTGCATAACTGTTAGAATAGTAAAAACATCGAGAATCAAATTTTTGGACACTCTAAGTATCATTTATAACTTATAAAACAACGTCTCAATTACATTTATATTTTTAAAGCATTGTATTAAAAAATGCATATTTTTTTTCTGGTTTATACAATGCAATAATTTAACCATATGGATTAACATATATATACACTTAGTATGCAGTTAATGTATTGAAAGTTAAAATTATTTACTTATATTTTGTTCTGAATACTCACGGACCATGAAAAAATTTGTTAACCCATAAGTTTGCAACCACAGGGTGGAAACCTTTGATATTTGATAAAGACTTGCCACCAGGTTTCAAAAATATGAAGGATTATAAAATAAGAGATAGACGAATTTTGTTTAGAATTGGACAATTTCATAATTTTATGAAATGAATTAAAATCTTTAAAAAAAATCTTGCATATCTCTGGTAGTTTTGAAAGGACACAAATGTTGAATGTTTCATGGTTAGATTTTGAGATTTTTAGGACCTTGAGGAATTTTGAAATATGTTTTGCTTTAAATTATTATTATTTTGCTATTGTTGTTATAATATTATTATGATTGTTATTATATTATTATTATCATTATTATAGTCTAGTATCACTATGATATTATTATTCTAGTATCATTATAATATTTGTATTATCTGTATCATATAATTATTATTGTACCTTTTCTGCATTCTCGCACATCATGCAGAGGGGCATACAGCAACAGCAACCCTGAGCAAATAAAGACGACATTTATCATATTCTTTAATATTGTATCATTTTCTGAGATTGAAACGAGTAAAGTTTGAAGTTGAACCAGCAAGGGCAGCTGATGGGTATCATTTTAATGTTAATTTTTAAACAGTCATTTTATTTTTATGTTCATAACGCATCGCAAGAAATCCTCATTCTGTTTCGTCAAAATGTAATGTTTCTTAAGCTTGCCTTTATTACTTAATGGAAAATTTATCTTTAACAAACTTATTTCATAACAATTAGTAAAATCGTTTTAATAATCATTTAATAAAAGTAGGTAAATATCTTCTGTCAAAGAAAATGTAAAAACTAAAGCAAAAATATTGGGTATAATGTTCTGAAACATAAACACATATCAGATTCGTGGGGAGCTCTTTTAGCCCTATTCCTGCTGGGGGGTTGTCAATTTGAACCCCTCCCTTAAGTTCTATTTATTCATAGCTCAAAAGGTATTGGTCTGTAGCAATTTTCTGACTTTTCCACAATACATATATAGCCCTTCTGAGTCCCCAGGCACACTGCCTGAATGACTACTTTTTCCTGTAAGAAACTAAATCTTTGCATAAACCCACTTTCAGTTGTTAGATTTTGGTAATTTAAAGCTTTTTGGAAAGCCAATGATACAAGAAATTGGATTGCACAAGTTTTGCAAAGACATGTATGCAAATTATTTGCATACAATACAACCCATCAAAAGAAATTTGCACATCTTTAGTTTTTCTTGATCAAACACTAGGTTATAAAAAATCTTGTAAACATTTTTGTATATTTGAAATTGCATGGTCAAGGGCTTTTAAAAAATGTATATTTAATAGTTTTTTGTACATTTTTTGCACACATTTTACTATATATCACTAGATTTGGCAAAAAAAAAAACTTTTGTAAGCTTGCAATTTTTTTGCAGATTCTAAAAGTAGAACATAATAGCTTTCCAATGATGTATCATTTGTCATATTTGGACATCAAATATAATATTTAGAGGGCCCTCTTCAGCGTATCCTAGTTTTCAAGTACCCAGCTGCAGCAAGGGATATGGTTAAGTCAGAACACATACAATGATTAAAAAAGAAGCAGAAAACCAGATAACTAGTCCGCTTAGATAAACTGAAATCAAAGATGTGGTGTTTTGACGACAAAAGAGAAGTAATTGAATTTAAACTACATATTCCTGTTTACACGTTTCCAAGTCTGTTTTTTTAATTATTATAAACTTATATGCATATAAACCGATCGTTGCATGATCCAAACCGGCACTAGAATTGACTTCCTAAAGGTTTAATTATCCAGTCCTCATGGTAAACCCAAGTTAAACCCTACAAAAAATACCAATGTGGAGTATTTGCATTCTTAATTATGCTGAAAGGTTTTCCTACGTTTAGCGAAATATCAAACAATTCCGCATGGTTGCAAAAAGCTATTGCGCGCAAATTCTAAAGAGTTTTTTTACTTTGTAATTTGTTATTTCAAAAAACAATTTCAGTTTTGTACAAAAAACAACTAAAATTTCGTATTCATCGCAATATCTTGATAAAAACTATTATTTTCATAATAATGAGAAATTTTGTGCACAACTGTCTTTTAATATGATACGCAAATGATACGCAATTTAGTGCAAAAAATCATTTCGTGCTTGAACACAAAAAAAATCTATTGTTTTGTGGAAACCCTGGTTAAGTTCAAGCGGTAACGTAAAACCCCGTCGTTAATACGAACCCACAAAACAATACAATATGTATATTCCTTTTGCTTTGACAATAGAACAATATAAAATATAAATATATACAGCTCATATTTTTATGTATATATATTTAATCAAATATTAAAACACACGCTATACGACAAGTAAACCGAACATAGAATAGACTGTGTTGACTTTCAAGTGTCGCAACGTCATGGTTTTACCTCGCTAACTTACTTAATCAGGATACGCTGGGGGGGGGGGTTAGTTCAATTTGCCCCCCTCCCCCCTCTAGATCCAAAGTTTGATTTCTAAATATGACAAATGATACATCATTGGAAAGATCTTATGCTCTACTTTTAGAATCTGCAAAAAAATAAGTTTTTTTTTCAAATTCCAATAATATATTAAAATGTTTGCGAATAAAAATCTCCAAAATTAATAAGATACTCATTTTTATAAAAACCCTTGACCATGTAATTTAAGAAAAACTAAAAATGTGCAAATTTTTTTTGACCCGTTGTATGCTAATAATTTTCAAAAATTTCTGTGCAAAACATGTGCAATCCGTTTCCTATGTGATAGGCTTTCCATAAAGCTAGAAATTATCAAAATTGGAAAACTGAAAGTGTGTCAAACGTTACTTTTGTGTTAAAAACAAAAGGAATAGGGTTAAATTTAATGTAGCCCTAAACATATACAAAATAGAACTCTAAAGAACTTGTTTCCAGCATTGGCAAAATTATTATTTATATTAGCTTGTAAGCTTGCAACCTTTAGATCACTTTGCAGTCTTTGTTTGAATTTTCAAACACGTACATTTTTAATTTTGTGAGAGTTTGCTTAACAATGTTTTCTTCTTTACTTTAATTTTTATGTCTACCGAAGTATGATTAACAAGGTCAAAGCTCTATAATAATGAATATATAATTAAAATCCGAATAATATACAAGCCTGAAGAAAAATGCCTTTTTTATTGGAATATCATAAGAAATGGTTTTAATGATACGTCAGATCAAATGTCATTGAAATGAAAACTTTGGAATTTTTCTCTTTCTTTTTTGCAACTTTTATTTTGTTAATCCAGTTAGAAGTTTTTACTGATCCGTATAATTGTGTAGTTAATAAATTAAAATTATGTTGGATTTTTATGCCCAACCAATGAATACATGAATGAGAGATTTGACCGCCAGAGCGGAACAATTTAGAAATGTGGATATTCAGATCAATTCTTGGTCTTTTCTTTTTATTTATCTCAAGTTTATTTTAAGCTTTTGTTTTTATCATGAAAATTGTATAAAATTCCACCAATAAAGTTGCAAAAGAGAATCCTTAATAGCTAATCAGAAGCCGGGAAAGTTTAATTTTACGCGCCGTTTAATGAACTTGGTCATTGGTCAGAATCTGGTAAGTATATTCAATTAGAGCGGATTAAGCATCAAATTAAAAATGTCCAAACTGGATATGTATATTAAGCGATAGGGATTAAGGGTATCCCATTCCAAAGTTCCTAGCTTAGAACCCTAAAAAAATCTTTGGTTGACCAATGAGAATTCATATTAATATGAGCAATTTCTGTTTTTCGCGGAATAAATCCTAATTTGTTTCAATTTAAAAAGGTTTCATTTTTAGAATCTCATATAAAAATACAGACATTTTAGCTGAACACTTTAGAATTGTGGATATCGAGATCAATGTTTGATCACAACTTTTTATTTCTCCAAGATTAATTTAATCTTTAATTTGTTTCCTAGAAGTTGTTTAAATTCAACATATAGAGTAGCATATCAAACCAGTAAATCCGGTTCGTATAAAAATTGAGTTTTCAGGTCTAATTATACAAAACTCTGACGTACATTTAAATTATTTATGAATGTAGAACAACTTGTCGTGGCGTTGTTGTTTACAAGTTAATACGTCTGACCCACGTTTGAATATTTAATACTTAATCACCATTTTCATTATAAATGCTGACGTATGTTTGAATAATTATCTTCTTTGTACAAAAATTTCACATATTCAAAAAATATTATTAAAATCAAATTTTCTAGAATTTAATAAATATGTTTTTATAAATCATTTTTCAATCAAGAGATGTTCTACGTTTAATCTTTTTTAGGTTACAAAATAAATGCCATTGCAGCTTGTTTGAAGAGATAGGCTTTGTTTGCTGCAATATTCAGAGTAATATTAAATTAATCAATTTTATAACATAAAGGTGTTTCTGTCATTCTTAAGATTGTTTTTAATCAAAGCATCATTTAAAAAAATGAAGTCATCCCTCTTTTATTTTAAAATTAATGGTTTATAATTGCAATTCTATGTCAATGGGTTTTACGGAATTATGCAGCACAAAAAAACAAGGGAAATTATTAGAAGTTTGCACTTTTTCAAAACGAAAAAAGAGAATATCTTTCTCATTGTTGCTAAAATTAAAGGTTAAACTTTTAAAGTAAAGTTGAGGATCGGACATGCCAGTTCCAATTAATAATGATAAGATAACCCCTATTGTCCCTTTAAATAAAAGATATTTTGAAATATTTACCCTGAAACATATTCCCATATCACTGAAGCATCCAAGAATGCTATGTTGCCATTCATTGTGCACTAGTTCAGACATCTTTAGCCTCTAATTTCAGACTGAAAAAATAATGCATATTTTGAATTAACTTCTATATTTTCTATAAACTCTTCTAAAGGAAACCAGACATAATAACAAAATAATAATAATAAAACACGATTCTTTCCGACCGCAGTACACTAACCACAGGGATCCAAAGGAATTGAGTCTTTGCCACAAATTCAGTTTTTGTAAAACCTACATCTTTGCAACCTTATGATGTAAACTTTTGATATTTCAAACTTACATTATTTGATCTGATAGCATTCATGGTTTGAAATATTAAAGGTCTACGACATCGGGTTGCAACGATATTGAAATTAGAAAATCAGAATTTGTGGCAAAAACTTTGCAAGCTCTCACACTAACATTGATGAAAAGTTTGCCAATTACTTCTCAAAAACAAGACCTTTGCACTTCTAGAAAGTACATGACTAGGGCTACACAAAAGTAAAACTGAGTTATGGAGGTAAATACAAAGGCAAAGGCGTCGCGACATTTCAAAGACAATCCAGTCTTGAAAATAAAACCAAGTTCTTGTAGCTGTCTGGATCTTTGTGTATTGAAAACTTTGTTAAGGTCATTGAAAATTCTTTCATTTAAATTGAAATTAATCACCTATTTTCAAAGAGTGATTTTAAGGTATTAATGGTAGAGACCGGATAAGTAAATATTTGAACCAATAGTGCAGTATAATGAAGACAAAGTAGTTTAAGGGTACATTTAATAACAATGAGAGTTTTACGAAGTATAATTTCTAAGTAAAAGCATATATTTGTTCCATTCTCGAATCATAAATGCTACGTTGTCGGTCTCTCCCTTTAACCTTGTTGTATAAATTAACTGATAAATTGTCTACGACATTGCATATCATTTATAGACATACAAAATGGTTTCATATTACTTGGTTTAAAGTTTTATAAGTTGTCGTCTTTGCATTTAAAAACTTTTTGTTGGGACATGAAACAAATGTAAGGGTTTATTCGAGCGATCCTATATGCTCACAATTTCGAATATTTCTTTCCAAATGCAGTTTTAATAATATGTATTGTCTGCGCCTATTTAATAGTATGTATTGTCTGCGCCTATTTAATAATATGTCTTGTCTGCGCCTATTTAATAATATGTATTGTCTGCGCCTATTTAATAATATGTATTGTCTGCGCCTATTTAATAATATGTATTGTCTGCGCCTATTTAATAATATGTATTGTCTGCGCCTATTTAATAATATGTATTGTCTGCGCCTATTTAATAATATGTATTGTCTGCGCCTATTTAATAATATGTATTGTCTGCGCCTATTTAATAATATGTATTGTCTGCGCCTATTTAATAATATGTATTGTCTGCGCCTATTTAATAATATGTATTGTCTGCGCCTATTTAATAATATGTATTGTCTGCGCCTATTTAATAATATGTATTGTCTGCGCCTATTTAATAATATGTATTGTCTGCGCCTATTTAATAATATGTATTGTCTGCNGTTGCGAAATTGCGCAAAACTTGAGTTTCGCAAAAGCGGAAAAGGGCAATTTTGCGCGAAATGACTTTTGCGAATGATTGCGCAAATTGTTGTTTTTTCGCGCAAAACTGATGCGCAAAGAAAGAAAAATTTTGCGTTTCGTTCCGCAAAAATTGCGCAAAAGTTTTGCGAATGGAAACCCTATTTCAGGATTCCTTGTAGGTAAAAAATCGCTTACTACTGTGCTTTATCATTGAGTAAACCATCAAAATACTCAATTTAATGCAGATACCAAAATTACTTTGCTAAGTATATACATTTTAAGAATTATTATGTTGTAAAGGTGTTATTTGGTAAAGCTTTTATTTTGTAAAGTTGTTATGTGGTAAAGCTTTTATTTTGTAAAGTTGTTATTTGGTAAAACTATTTCTGGTAAAGTTGTTCTTTGGTAAAGTTTTTATTTGGAAAAAATGTTATTTTGTAGATTTGTTTTTTGATAAAGCTATTATTTTGTAAAGTTTTTATTTAATACAGTTTTCATTAGGTAAAGTTTCTATTTGGAAAGTTGTTATTTGGTAAAGTTTCTGTTTGGTAAAGTTGTTAGTTGGTAAAGTTTTTATTTGGTAAAGTTTTTATTAGGTACAGTTTTTATTAGTTACAGTTTCTATTTGGTACAGATGTTATTTGGTAAAGCTTTTATTTGATAAAGTTGTTATTTGGTAAAGTTCTTATTTGGTAAAGTTTCTATTTGGTAAAGTTGTTAGTAGGTAAAGTTGTTATTTGGTAAAGTTTCTCTTTGGTAATGTTTCTATTTGGTAAAGTTGTTAGTTGGTAAAGTTTCTCTTTGGTAAAGTTTCTATTTGATAAAGTTCTTATTTGGTAAAGTTTCTTTTTGGTAAAGTTGTTATTTGGTAAAGTTTCTCTTAGGTAAAGTTGTTAGTTGGTAAAGTTTCTCTTTGGTAAAGTTTCTATTTGATAAAGTTGTTATTTGGTAAAGTTTCTTTTTGGTAAAGTTGTTATTTGGTAGAGTTAATATAATCGTAATGAAAAAGTCAGTATAAATTCCATACCGTGGTCTCTCAAGTGCTTTTTATTTTATTCCTTACGAGTTTAAGTTTTCATATTTTAAAGATATTAACCCTACAGACGATACACACCTGAACCTTGTAAACCAAATTTCAACAACTGTCTCATAAGCTTTTAAACCCTTTATTTTTGGTGATATTAAAGGGACTGTAAACGTAATTTCAAGTGACCCTCCTTGCAAAGATTACGATGCACTTGAACATAAATTATCTGATCAATAATGTGGAATATATTGTCGTTTATCAAATAATTAAATCACAAAACTTATAAAAATACTATAGTCTACTTTTCTCTTGATTCAAAGTTTGTGTTCTAATTTATAAAAATATGATTAACATTACATTTTCATAATGTTTATTTGTAACTATGAATACAAAGCATGAGAAGTAGGGCTGTTTTAAATGATTAATTAAAGGAGGGAAAGAAATCTAGAATTTTACGAATTTCTTTTTTCTAATCATAATCCGAAAGAATCATAAAATTAATTTGTATGCAATTGCAGTCTCTACTTTTTAGCAAAAATTTGCAAATTTTAGAAAATTTGAGAAAATAATTGTAACAAAATTTTATTATAATTAATAAGACTTCTTAAAAAATCATTGAAATGGTGATAATTATACATTAAACGCTTTACATGGAGTTTAACTTAGTCTTGAACGCAAATTTACATTATTTTGATTAACAGAACTAGATTTTTTAGTATTTCTGATTAAACGTGAAAAAACGCTGCAAACTTTCCGGCAATTCACATTAAATGCTATTTTCTTGATTTCTTTTTTTTCTCCCGTAAAGAACTAAAGACGTAATTTCAGGTGTCCCTCGAATAAGATGTCTGATTCACATCAGTTCCCTTTAACCCTTTATCACATCAATAATGTAGAGAATATTTTTTTTCCACCTTGAAGCGTGTTTGATTCTTACAATTGAAAATAATCTATTTTCAAAGTAAAAAAACGTCGAGCTTTTGAGTTCTTGATCTTACACAAATGTAAAAGGGTCTTCCGTGGATCGACACTTTAAATCATATCTACAGTCTCTCTACACGGAAAAAATGAATACTTTAAAAATAAATTCTGATCGAAATGTTAAATCTTTTATTTTCTTTATCTTATTATATTATTATACATAAAATAAGTCATAATTTTAATCCAAAAATTTTGGATTAAAGATTAAAGTTTAAAGATCAAAATTTAAAGATTAAAAATTAAAATTAAAGATTAAAGATTAAAGATTAAAGATTACACTGAAAGATAAAAGATTAAAGATTACAGATTAAAGATTAAAGATTAAAAATGAAAGATAAAAGACTAAAGATTAAAGATTACAGATTAAAGATTAAAGATTAAAGATTAAAGATGCAAGATTAAAGATTAAAGATTAAAGATTGAAAATTAAAGATTAAAGATTAAATATTAAAGAGAAAAGATTAAGTTGGAAATGTGGTTGTTAATTATGAAGGATTAAAGATTAAAGATTAAAGATTAGAGATTTATGATTCAAGATTAAAAATTAAAGATTAAAGATTTAAGATTAAAGATTAAAGATTAAAGATTAAAGATTAAAGATTAAAGATTAGAAATTAAATATTAGAAATTAAAGATTAAAGATTAAAGATTAAAGAATAAAGATTAAATATTAAAGATTAAATATTAAAGAGAAAAGATTAAAGTTTGAAATGTGGTTGTTAATGATTATCGTCTTCACTTATTTGAAATTTACGATTCAGATTAAAATTAAAATCAAATATGTACTTTTTTACTTAACACTTATAAAAGAGAACTTCTGATTTTATTGTTAATACAATAATTTCGACTAACGCTAATAAATTTTAGAGCAAACACATTTGCTTGAATTATTAAAGAGCATAAAGATTTGAATATTTTGGGGTTTGTCCATATAAAGTGTGCTCTTTTAAAAGTATGCTTTAAATTTTACTTTGAACCTTTTAATTATTAACTATATCAAGAGGTATTTAGAAGAACAAGAATGTTTTGAGTTTCTTGCATCAAACTAAATACATTTTCTTTTCTTACACTTGTGCGTAAAATTCGAACTAGAGTGGCTACGAGGTTACAAAGTCGTAGCAGTGACGTCACATACATTTGTCTAGTTTGCAATGCTTAAGCTTAAAAATACTTAATTTTAATAATTAAAATAGACTCTACAAAGCTAAATATTTGATTATAATAATTAAAATAGACTTTACAAAGCTAAATATTGATTATAATATTAAGATAGACCATACAAAGCTAAATATTGATTATAATATTAAAATAGACTAAATGCTGCTGATATGGATGGTTCAGAGTTTCATGATCACTGATCAATAATCATGGATCAAATGCAAGCAGCCTAAAATAAACATAAAGGTTTGATTACATTGTTTTTTTTTCACGAACATAAGTTATGGTTTGGTAAATTTATAAAAATTTTAAGATATTAAAAATAACAACATTTCATAATATTATCATGAATTAAATATAAGTATACGTTATGTAGCATTATTCGAAGATAAAGATTTTAAAGCATAAAATGTAAAGTTTAACTTTCTACATTTTGTTTGAAGTTTTTTTATAGGGGTTAATCAAAAGGACGTCACAGTAGGTTCAATTTTGGGTTGCTATTGCTTTGAAAATGAATATTGGAGATTGAAAAAGTGAAAATGTTTTTTTTTCATTCATTTAGAAAACGTCTTATTACTTACTCCAGAGCTATGACATTACGCGTTCCTAGCTTTATGTTCCATGGCCATCTGCGTATTTACACAGTTTGTGCAAAAACACCCAAATATCCAGTCAGAGACCTAAAATTATTATTTGATCTCTGTCCATTTATTAGTTGACGAATCTTCCATCGACATCGAGAATAAGCAACCTTACTATAAGACAAAAATGCTATGATTTCACTCTCCTTATTTTTTCAAACCCACTTTGCAAAAAAACGAATGGGTGTCAATCATTTGCAGAGGCTGTTTAATTATTCTTTAAATACTCACAACAGATCCTTCAATTCCATACATCTCTCTAGTTGCTGTTCTAATAAGAGGAGAAGCTAAGGAGGGTATAAGACAGGACAACAAGGCCCAGGTCAGCTCATCGTGACCAGCCTATATAGTAGTTTAAAGGGACTAAGCTTACCCCATTCAAACCTTAATCTGATCAAAAATCTGGAAAATATACCATATATTTGTTGACTCGAAAAATGTTTATTTCTGATAATTTCTTCATTACTTCTTATAAACAAGCAATGCGCAAGTAACGTTCGCAGAGAAATAGCAAATAAACAGTTTCAAGAAAAACAAACATATATATCAAAGGAAAAAGTGCGAAGTGTTTTTTAAAAACACAACACAACCATTAATTGTAGAGATTAGTATTTGCTGTAAAATAACTTATTGTTGGACTATAGTATTTCAAATATCTAAGAATAAAAGGTCTCTGGACGATTTTTGGCAGATTTTCAATAAAAGATGAATAATTTAGTAATTTAGAGACCGTTTCGTTAGTCTTTATGACAAGCCTCACCCAACCTACAACCAAAAAGTTAATTTAAAATTTTAATTAATATTTAAAACGTTCAATAGAAATACAGAATGTATGGGCCAAAACATGAGAATAATAAGTAAGGATATAAAGCTGACTAAGTGTAATCCTAAAATAAACAAAAAAAAACCAGAGGCCGAATTTAAAGAATTTGAGCCGTGGTTTAATTATGGTTGGTTTCACTTAAAATTGTATCAAATGTTTAAAGATTTAAGCCGGCGCTCAATTTAAACCGGGTTTTGACGGATTTAAGCCGCGACTTAAATTCTTAAATTCGGCCTCAGGATTGTTTTAGCTTTTAGATTTAAAAATAAGCTTGCCTAATTTAGTTATTTTATTATTTTGTTTAATTAATTATTAAATATACCTTTTCTGCATTTTCACATGTCATCCACATAAGTCCGTTACAACAGAATCCCTAAACAAATATATTTTGACAAATGAAATGCATTATTGTCGCAAATTTTATCATCCTCATACTCCCTATATTTTTGCAACATGATGGTAAAAACCTTTGATATATCCAGCATAAAACATTTAATTTAACAGAATTTAAAGTTAAAAAAAAAGGTTGCATGAGCTATAAGGATTGGTAGATCTAAGTCATACCGGCAATATTACATACTTTTGAACACTTTCAATTCATATGGAGCTGATAAATAATATTTTTAATAGTTATGGTTATGTTTATTATACTAAGCTTTTAGTGCGCTTTGCGCCCATCTTTTTTTCAACTTTTAATTGTGGCTTCATCTGTGAGCATCTTCTCTCTTTATACAGTGTCATTTTTTTTTGTTAATTTTGCGAATTTCATAGTATTTTTTGCGCATTTTCAAAATTTTACAAAATAAAATAATTTAAGATGAAATATTTTAAGATCACATATTCAAAGTCTGATTGGCCATAAACCTTCCCTGGGGTCTGCACGTGAGGTCCCATGCAAAATTTGGGCCCGATCGGTTCAGCCGTTTTGACGTTTATTGCATACAAACAAACAGACACCCAGACAAGCTAAATTTATATATAGATTAAACATTGCTTTGTATACGAAATAAGGAAAGTTGTTTAACCTTCGGCTTAATCAGAATGTGAATATTTTATTTCTAGTCCTGATCGTTTAATAATGTTCTTTAATCGGCATGTTAATCTATATATTAGATGGGGACTTGACATGAAATTTTACCCCACGTAAAACTAACAATTCAACGAAACGCTGTAAATTAGACAGAAGGAGAAGGTTAGGGCCATAGTACGACTTTGTGACAATGTAGCTCGTAGCTCCTCTGGTTTTAATTTTACGTCTGAGAGTAAGAAAATTTATCTGAGGCCGAATTTAAAGAATTTGAGCGGCTTAAATTTAAGCTGCGGCTCAAATATAGTGGGTTTCACTTAAAATTGTATTCAATGTTTCAAGAAAACCTGTTTTTGGGGGATTTAAGGCGCGGCTCAAATTCATTAAATTCGGACACTGTCTACATTTAAATATAAAAAATTCAAACATTAATTGTTTTCCTAGCTTTTAAATTAGCGGAGTTTTAATCGGAAACAGAAGATTTTAGTTTTACGTGCAATCATAGAGAAATATGCATTCAATCTAATTTACGAGAAACAACTATCCTATCTGTATCGACAATTGTTCAGTCACATTTTGATTTTGAAATCAAAATCTGTCAAAATTAGCCTAAATACTTTATATCTGTATATATGAAATTGTAAACTCTATTATGGGGGATGGTCACACAAATACAAATTGACCGCTCACATCCTTAGCGCCGACTGTGTCAGCATGGGTTGATACAAAAACTCTAAGGGAACCCCCTGACCAATTCCATTCCTGAGTGGTTCCGTAGCGAAACCTGGGAGCTGCATACCTTGAAACATATTTTAATGTCTCCACAACATCCACACACTCCAGATTGCCATTCATTCTGTACTAACTCCATCCTAAAAATATTATTCTGTATTAACTCCATCCAATAGAAATATTATTCTGTACTAACTCCATCCTAAACATATTATTCTGTATTAACTCCATACTATAGAAATATTATTCTGTACTAACTCCATCCTGGAAATATTGTTCTGTACTATCTCCATCCTAAAGAAATATTGTTCTGTACTAACTTCATCTTAAAAATATTATTCTTTATTAACTCCATCCTAGAAATGTTATTCTGCACTAACTCTATCCTATAAGAAATATTATTCTGTACTAACTTCATGTTAGAAATATTATTCTGTACTAACTCCATCCTAGAAATATTATTATGTATTAACTCGATAATAGAAATATTATTTTTTACTAACTCCATCTTATAGAAATATTATTCTGTACTAACTCCATCCTAGAAATATTATTCTGTATTAACTCCATCCTAGAAATATTATTCTGTACTAATTCAATCCTAGAAAAATTAGAAATTTAGCAATTAGTGTAAAAACGAAACGTAATACATTGGGGATATTATTTAACTATAGTATCATAAATACAAACTTAACTTTCAGCCAGTTATATTTAGGTTTGAGGCCAAAAAATCTAAAGTGATTGACTTTTTTATGACAATATGTAAGGGAACTTCTAGGATAAGTCAGAGGCGGACTGTTGTGTCTTTAAAGGGCGTGACTGAGCGTTGCGCCCTCTGTGAAATATTTTACTTTATTTGTAACTTTTATTATATCTCCCTTCTATTCCTTACTCCCTGAATAATTCCCACGTCAATTGGGACACCCTGAATCTCCCCCCCCTCTTTCCCATGCGACTAAAGCTCATCAAAAATTCAACAGAAAAACTTTGTGATTTTTTATTTATAAGAAAATACATGGAGCTCGACCCAATACTTTTTGAGTTATGTAAAAAAAACTACAGGGTCAAATTGACCCCCCCAGCAGGAATAGGGTTGGCTGGGGGTCTGAATCTATGAATAGCCTGCAATGCATGTTAATATCCCAATTTTTCTAGGCAAGCTGATAGAAGAAAATAAGACCGCTATCTTCGATTGCTTGAGTGCTACAGTGATAACCAGAAAACTATGGAATAGGAAGACGACATTATAGGAATTCTTAAGTGCATTTGATGTCATAACTTGAGGTTAAAAGTCGACTTCCTATTCCAGAGTTTTCTGGTTATCACTGTAGGAGGTTTGAAAAAATGTAAAGAAAAGATCCGAAACATAAAAAAATATTTTTTTGTTTTGCTTTGGACAAATATTGAGATGTGAAATATGTTTTAACATTCATGTTTCAAGGATTTTTTAAAAATGTTATAATTCTGACATCTGCTATGTAGCTTTAATAACTAAAAGTGTAAACATTTTTACCAAAAAATGTTTACATTACTTTTCCTTATATGTAAAAAACAGTTCAAGGTGTATACTTGTTAGTGTCAAAAATGTGTCAAAACACTAAAGAGGTCTGTTCAGGGACAATGGGTTAATTAATAATTTGAAAAAAGTTTATATTTGCGGAAAATTAAGTGTATGTAACTTCATAACTTTTCCAAAAAGGAAATAAGTATTTGACACAAATTCTGATTTTGTACCCCATATCTTTACAACTTAATGGATATATCAAATCTTTACTTCTATTAGATCAAATAATCTAAGTTTTAATTACAAAAAGCTTTACACCATCAAGAGTCGCAGATAAAGGGATTAGAATATTTGAATTTGTGGCAAAGACTCAAACCTTTTACGGACGCCGTACCCTATCCTATGCACTCAATGTGATTATAGTTGTGTCTAAGTGTGGAATTATCACAAAGCTGGCAAAAATAAATTAATATAAACTATGAACTCCATAGTATACGATATCAATATGTCAGCTATAGCTGGTCTAACGGCTCGATTAATTGATTTGTATAGGAACCCATGAATACCTGTGGGTAACAAAGTACTAAGCAAAAAATAAAATTCAAAAAAGAAATTCGGATACAGTAATTAAATTTAAGAATTTTCTACAATTTTTGACAAACTGTTTTAACCAGATGAAATGTTTATTACTTATTTAATTTTATTGAAATTAGTTGTATTCATAGAATATCCTTTATGTATCTATCTTGTCTTTTTTATTCATTTTATTTTTTATTAATTATAAATTTTAAATTGTAATTATAAGATGTAATTATTATGTTTTTGTTCAAGAAAGAGGACATTTATGTGTCTCACGAAACATGACAGTTGGCGAATGGTTTTGAATGTCTTCTTCCATACATTATATTAGATATTAAAGAATTTTCTGCAGTGTATTTCGTTAGCGAAATCTCTTTGTAACAATTTATGAAAGAAGACATTTAAAACTATTCACCAACTGTCATGTTTCGTGGGACACCCATGTATTATAGATCAGGTATCCACGTTTTTTTTTCATAGGTTATTAATTGTCATTTCTGCCTTTATCAATCAGACATGCATTATTAAACCCTATAAAGGCTGGAGGGCCAGAGTCTATGTTAAGCCTGGGGTAGGTGGAGTCACACGCCCCTTATTCGCTCCTTTCTTGATTTTCTAAATCAATGATTATCAATTAGGATGTTGATATTGATTTGCTTTTCTCTTTAATTGACAGAATACAAAGATACATTGAGGCTTTAAAAAAAAAGAATTTAACATTGCCCCATCGCTAAGAGCAAGTTATAAGAAAGAAGGAGAGACAACATTTATGCAAAATCACTGTACAACCTCGTGATCTCGTAGCGATCCTATAGTTTTCATTTAAGGATGAGAAAAGTAAATATTTCCTTTTATTGTTTAGAAATTCAAATATTTTTCTTCATCTTATAAACAGTGATATTCTAAATAATATGAATTGATTTAAACCTCAAATTCGTCTTTGACCCTTAACATTAGTTTGCGGCATTCAGAAAAGGTAACATGTTTTAGCAATATATTTTTAGGACACAAAAATCTCATAATAACAAGCTATTCCTGCTGTTTAAAAGACGACTTTAAAGTTATCAGTCAATTTATATTATTCTGGCTTATTTGGAACAACCTGTGGCCGAATTAATAGGGTAAACATAATTCCATCAAACATACGATGTAATTGAAATTTGGGATAATTATTGAATGAGAGTTTGAGGTCGGCTTTCCAGTCTCATCCTTTATGCACGCACCTTTGCCCCTTAAGTAAAAGTAAATTCAACCTATATGAAGCATAAAGTCTGACTGCGTCAACCTTGTGGCACCGCCTAGTCCTGTTCATAGAGCTAGGTAGGTACAGTATAAACTGGGAACGGAAAGGTTGACCCGGCTCGGAAATTCAAATGTACTACGGCTGTCCGTGTATGGGTATCCCTGTACTATTTGTATTAAATTATTAAATTATTATAATAGCTTGGGTTGATATTAATTCCAGTTTTCAAGAAAATATATCTAAATCATATTTTTAAAAGTGTATTCCAATAAAAGACCTTAGTAATATAAGGAAAATATCAAAACATTAATTAAATAACTGATCGCTGTTTGTATATTTAAAAGAAAATACTTTAAAATTAGGCGATACAAAATTTCTCGGAGCTTTTTCAGGGTTTATCATAAATTTGTTGATCATCCCAACATTTAATTAAATTGTTTTCAAATAATAAGAAAACAATTAAGAGAACCGACATTGTTCTGATCTTTATTATTTTCTGATTCAAGGAAAACATTTGATTACTCTCTTTTCTTTAATATTTTCTTATGATTTTTGGATTAATAACATAAACAGATAAAACACTAGATGTCGATTTTTCAATATTTAGGAGTTTTTCGTTTGCATTTACTCTGAGGTTCAAAAATCATAATGTAAAAGAGTTGTTCATGTCCAATTCTTAGAAAGGTTTAAATACCCCTCCTTAAACAAGCCGCCCCCCCTCCCCCTTCCTCCATGCAACAGAGAAATGGACCAATTATACATGACATCACAAGTGTCAAAAATAACAAGGAAGGCAACATTCTCTTCCATTAGTTGACATGTTTTCCAAAATTGAATAAAAAAGTGTAAAAACAGAAAATAAAAAAAAAACAAAATTGCACTTATTTTACAGTAAGATCAGCATTTTATTATCACTATTATTAATAATTTTGTCGGAGACATAAAACAATTGACACGTGTGACGTAAGAATACAGCTGTACTAAGAGTGTACAAATTCTACGTTGGTATCTATTGTACTTAATAATCTTTTTGCTTGTGCCGGTCTTAGTGAGGCAAAGCATGTACTGGTAGAGATGGGCATATGCGACTTTTTTTCTCTTTCGTTTATTCATCTTTAGTGAATGACCCATTTAGTTCGTTTTTTCGTTTGTTATGTAAAAAGGCTCGTTTGGTAAAACATATAATTTTCAAAAATTTGTCTTAACAAATTGTTTATTTAGTAAAAACTATCGGTTTTTAATAAATTTGTTCCAAAAAAATCATTCGTTCAGCCAAAAAATTATCGTTTTTTTCAAAATCATTTAAGAAATTAGTTCGTTCAGAACAAAAATTATAGTTTTTTTTAGGTTTGTTCGAACAACATTAAATCCTTAATTTTAAGTAATTTTCATTTGCTTTCAAATAACAATATTTTTTCATTTCTCTATTACGTATGTTTGTCCACTGCTTGTTTATTTTCTAAATGAAAAGTTTAGTTCGTTCTTAAAAATTTCGTTCGTTTAAATAAACGATGTCCATCTCTACGTACCCGCCAGATATTTTCGTAAGGCGATTATATCAATTCAATGAAAACGAATTCTTTATCCCGGTTTTAATTGTTTACAAGCTTTTTCAAATTACAATCTTACAAGAAATTAAAGAAAAGCTTTTTTAAATTGAAGGCTTCTTTTTGTTTCTATGTTTTTGTGTATATCCATTCTGTTTAAAAGCTTGATATATATTAAAATTAAAATTTAAAGTCGTATTCATTATCTTGATTTACTCACGAACCACCATATGTTAGCCCATTTTTAATTTTGATGGTGTGGCTAGACTTTTTATCGTAACCGGCCAATTAAAGGCCTTTAATGATCTGAATTTTAATAATGGCGTTAGCGGAAGATATTCTGCCGTTTACCGTTCGTTTGCAATTAACTGCATAAGTCCTTCAGAAATTGCGCAAAACACGGTTTTTCAAATTGTTTGTAATGGTGTTGACAGTTTGCCAAAACTCCAAAATTTCAAAAAAAAATCAACAAATTGCAAAAAAAGAGTTCCATCATATAAATAGTGGGGGGNTTCGTTTTCAACAGTTTTTTTTTTCATTTTCAAAAACGGTTAATCCACATCGTTTACGATTTAAAAATTAACGGTTTTTGTCATTGGTTAATGGACTCCTTCATTAATTTTCGAAAATCTCTATTTAGTTAACGGAACTTTGCCCAGTCCTACTTTTTCTATATTAAAAATACGATTCTCAAGATGGAAGAAGAAAAAACGGAACGTGAGTTTTTTTATTTCTACAAAATCCAGTTTTATAATTAATTTCATGCGTGAAGCGTGACACCATCTTAAGTATCTATTCTATATATATATCTATCATATAAAATAATTAAAAATGGATCTTTAACCAAAGCGATTGTCTTTAACCCTATCGCAATTTTTTTAAATAACCAAAAAACGAATTAGATTATGGAATGCTTAAACTTCTTTACCTTTTCATCATCATCTAAGCAACAAATATCTTTCAAATTTTTTTCCTTGTTTATATAGAGTAGGGTGAAGAGGACAGTCAAACGGCTGGTTAGTGTTTCAAAATAAACATAAATGCTTAATAACTTTTTTATTAATCAAGCTACAGGGCATACATTTATTTATTTTAAGACCCTGGAAAAAATGGATGTCATAAGATTTGTCACATGTTTATATTTGTTAAGTTATTTCCGACAATTTTTTCCAACGTACTTTGAACTTTTTTAATATTCTCCCTTGGACCATTATATGTAGTTAGATCAGAGGTCTAATTTTTATAATGAGCAGGCCTTAATATTTCAATGTTCTCCCTTGGACCAATATATGTAGTTAGATCAGAGATCTAATTTTTATAATGAGCAGGCCTTAAAAAGTTGGAAAAATAACATCAAGAGACTCAACATGCAAAGATGACAATGCCCGATTCACAACAGTACCCTTGAAAAAATCACCTGATAAATAATGTGGACGGTATCGATGTTTTTTAGGTGTAACGTTTTTTGATTATGATAATTCCAATATATATTTTCCTGCCAGAAATGCGCAAATCACTTTTGTAAGAAAGCCACAATTAAAAATAACTAGTGTACAATAAACAAAACTTTGATATCTAATTCATACTTATTCAGACAACGCTATTAAGGGTAGAGTTGTTAATCGGACATTACCGTCTTTGCGTTCGCGTTTATTCCTTTTAAGCAACGTTATTCAATGTAGCTTTGGTCCCATGCATTGTAAAATTATACCTCTTAAAACTTACAAGGATATTAATTGTTACTACTCGAGGTTTTAGAAAGTCCATCGAAATTTTCTTTAAAATCCCCAAATCACAATTTGTTACCTTTTTGACACCTCTGTCCCTCTAACCTGTGTTTCTATCTTAAAATTGATCATTTTACATTGCAGCTTCTCTATGATTTGTGCAGAATAATCTCAGAAGGATATCCTATTCAATGATTTAAGTTTAACCGTTGTGAATCGTGCAGAAGCAGTCTTTCGGGGGAGAGAGTCTTGAAAATTGAGATATAATAAAAGATACTACTTGATCAAGCAACTTTCTTTTTTACCATTTCATAAATTTATCTCATAACGTGCTTGTTCTTATAAAGACATTCTTTGGTCTAGGATACATGATTTATTTATAATTCTTCGGATTAAAAGTAGTTTAGAAAGCTAGCTATGTTAAAACATGATATTACATCATGATGCCGGGAAAGGGCTTTCTCAAAGTACCTTTCTTTCTCCTTATACAAAGTCAGAGATGTAAACATTGAACACATTATAAACCATCAGAACTCGAATAGAATGTGCCCCCCCCCCCCCTGGTACCATCTGGTGATCTATTCAATATTTATAATTCATATTTCAGTAATTAATTTACAATTATAAATTGCGTAAGAAAGGGGGGTTTGGGGCAAGGTGACCTCTATCCATCTATCTCTATATATTTGATAGTATAAGAGTTATATGTTGAGAGAAGGACTCAGTCAGTTTTATTTTAGTTCTGATCTGAAACAGATCGTGGAAAAATCGTGGTATATGTAGTGACTTTTAGTGTACTGCTGACGACCATTGTACTGTACACGACTGTACTGCAGAGTTGATTCTCTGTAACCATGGAGCTAACAGGTATAACATTTATTACACATTAATTGAACCAAGGTACTAATGTAAGGAAAATTAATTGCAGTCGCGTATATATACTCTTCGTTCTCTCTGGGCGGAATTTGTAAACAAGAATAGATGCATCAGTGTTCGTTTTGTATCCGAGGAGGTTAAAAGCATTTAATTTTGATAATTTTGATAATTTACATAATAGTTTCCTACGAGTAGAATATGTCATTGATTTTCAAATCAAATCAAATCAAATCAAATATTTATTGCACGAAGATTAAAATTTAAACAATATAAATATCACATAGAAAATTATTATCCTCGTGAATTAACAGATGAATATATTTATATATAAATTTATAAACAGATCCATGAAAAATTACTATATGTGTTTGAAAACCGCTTTTAACGTAAACCAGTTCATACTTTGAGTTGAGTAAGTAACATAAATCAGCTGCGTTGAGGTTATTCTGAACACAGTGTACAGGCCTCGTTTTAGACTTAATTCAAGATGGTTCCGATTTGTTTAAACAGAGATATCTTTCTACTCAATAAACTGTCAAATAATTCAAGGATACTATTGTAAGTCAAGCATATGCCCTATTGGCATGTCAAGGGTTGCTTGAATATTTTTATATTTAATGATAATGTATGTTTTTAATAAATATAACTATAGAGAGTTGTCTGGAGGAAAACCTAGTGAAAGGATCAGAGAAGAAACAAGAATCAAATGCACAACCAACAACTTGCATAAAATGGAGGTAAATATAGATCCAGGACTTTTTAAAGCACTTCGTTAACAGTTAATCTGATCTGTTGAAAACAAAATCAGGGTAGTCGTTCGTTTTTTAGCTAAAAATGGAACGTATGTTTCGTTAACGGTATTTACCGATCGTTTAACGATCTCAATTGTATTACTAGTGTTAGCATGGAAGATTTTTTAGAAAACGTTAACGAGGCCAGGGATCAAAGTAAGGTAAAATAAAAAATTATTTTTTCATTAATAAATCTTTAAGGAACGTGATGGTTATTTTTTGTTTTTGCTTCACTAAGAATTTGTTTTTAAATCTCATCTTTTGTTCATTTTTGGGAAAAAGGATTTGTGTGATTTTTATTACCTAATTAAGGGAGTGACCGGCAATGTATGGTAGTTGAACTGAGAATGCAGAATTGTATAGAAATTTTTCAGGATTCATTTGAAGAATAAAAAAACTTTTTAATGGTGTATAAATACCGAGATTAGTTTTTTAGGAAAAGGTTGAGATAATAAAAATTTACTCTTATTGTAAAAAGAAGTTAATTTGATAAATTAATATGAACAAATTTCTAAATAATGAGAAATTCAACATAATGAGGAAAAAGAAATAATTTATTTTAACATTGATTAATTGAGAAATTTCATCGAAACATATATTACCAAACAGCTAAATAGTTTACTGTAGAATTTTTTTTTTCTTCATTTTTTGGGAACCTCCATTAAAAGTGGAGCATATAGTTAAAAAGAAATCTGCAAGGGAAAATTAACAATGTGTCGACCATTCTTGACCAGACACAGATGATCTGGGTACCATTGTAGATCGAACATGCACACATATTTTAAATTATTTTTATTTGCCTTGAAAATAATCTATGATTAATTTTAATTTTAATGATAAACCCTTTGGGCCGGCTACGATTTTGCCTTTGAATCCATCGGGGGGTTGAATTTGTTCTTCAAACATTATAATATTTGAAGTTACTCATACTCACACTCGCCAACTCCTTTCTCTCTTTGTTCTCAGATTCAAAGCACAATATAGAACCTTAAGATTTGACAATGCACCCCAAATCCTTCTAGAATACAGGGGTAGAGTTTAATCTCTCGTTTGTAAATCAAGGCTGGGGGACTTACACAACAGACAGCTAACAGACAGTTAACAGACAGCTAATAGATAGATAATTAACATGCCTACCAGAGAACTAAGGAGGACACTGGGCCAATATACAGACAGCTCTTTACATAAAGAGCTGATTGGGGATTCCATTTTTCTGGAACAAAATTTCATTTTGGAAAATGAAATGATCCGCAAAATTGTTGCATAAACCTGAATTCCAAACTGTAATGCTGTAAACCTTTGATATTTAAAACTGAGATTCTTTTTAACAGTATTTATAGTTTTAAATGTCAAAGGTCCACGACATTAGGTTGCAAAAAATAAACGTTTATAAAAATCAGAGTTTGTGGCAAAATATTAATTCAATAAGATATTTTCTTTTAGATATATTGTTGCAATCCTTGGATCGATGGGTATGGGTCTGATCTATGGATTGAAAGTTAATATTTCAGTCGCCATCGTAGCAATGGTTAACCACACTGCTATAGGTCTTTCACAACAAATAATAAGATTGATAAATTTGTTATTTTTGTCAGAAAATATTGTAATTTGAGATTAAACTATTTTCTACGTTTTAACCGAAGGAGTCAGCATTCATGGTGCTTGGTAAATTATGTTAAAAAATGTAAAATTTGATTCTTTGACCATTATCTTCACTGTCAACAGGCGCCCCCTCTAGTTTTTTTGCCCAAGCACTCTTTTTTTTGGTTCTTTCCACCTTGAAATGTCACTTTTCAGAAGAAAAAAATCAAAGGATTTTTTGGATAGGGTATACAGACAGAGCAAAAGTTGCATGTCAAAGGATAAATTTGTATGTTTTCGCGGAATCTGAAAACTATGGAATTTGCAAGCACATTATATTTACGAGAAAACTTGCTTTCGTTGGAAACCCTACACTTGAAATTACATACAGGGTTTCCCAAAAAACATTGGAATTAAATGACGACTTTATATCGTCTTTGTTCCAAGCGGGATTATTTCGTAAATGTGATTTTGTAGTATCACAGTTAAAACTAGAAGCCTCTGGGTTTACAACATGTGGTGCACTATTTTTTTAACCTCCGAAGTTGACGGAGATATTAAGAAATTTGTCCAGATTCCAGTTAATTAAAGATCAACAAAACTGCTGACTTGTTTACGGTCAATTTCAAAGTTAAAAAGAAGGTATATACCACATCTTGGAAAGCTCACTAGACGTTTAATCATTTTATGATGCACATTTATCAATTATCAGAAATAAAAGACGATATTCAAGTCATCTCTCAATTCCCATGTTTGTTGGGACTTCCTGTATTTACGAAATTACAATTTGTTGTTTATCCAAACAGCATTGACTGCCGAGAACAGTTCTCATATTGGAAACTTCTCTGTAACAGATGATCATGGATTGGACAAGGGAACAACAGAGGAGGTAGAGTCAACATTTTTTTAACGAACAAAAATCAATTCTTTTTTTACGTTTTTATTTTTCTGAGTAGATGGGACCCTTTGAATGGAGTTCTAAACAGCAGGGCGCAATATTAAGCGCTTACTTTATAGGATACTTCATAACCCAGGTAAGTTGGAACACGCATTTTACTCAAGACTAGGGATGGGCATCATCGGTTTTTAACTTTCATGTTTTTATTTTTAAGAGGCCCACAACTATTTGGAATAATTATCATATAAAAAAGTGTCTTCTCTTAAGTTTGCTTTATCATATTATGCAAAAACCAACACATTTTTTTCAAATAAATGTTCTAAAAGTGATTAATATAATGAAAGGAAAATTAAAAATTAAATGCAAGAATACAAATATAATATCTGCACATTTCCCCTCAAATGACACAAATTTTCAAGATGGGGCCAATTGCCTTCATTTTTGAAGCTACTTTCTTCAGATTTTACATGAAGGTCAGATTATCAATTAACTTTAGGAATGCATTTTCAAATTGGGAAAAAAAAATAAAAAATTCAATATTATGCGTCCCGCATTTTTCGCGTTTTTTGAAAATATAGGTTTTCCTGATTTTATGTTGATTATGTTGGGTAAAATCCTTCCTGATTATTTTGATGAATTAAAATTTTTGTTGATTTTTCCTTCTTTTGTTTCCCGCCATTTTTCCCTTAGAAATTAAATTTGAGGTCATATCTTCGTTTTTGAAGTTTTTCTGCTCAAACGTTGGATTCAGATCATAATTGATTAGACATAGGTTAATAGGGTACAGTTTTAAATCTGACATTCACCACTGCATTATGTAAATAAATTCCTCTGTTTAGTTGCCTGGAGGAAGACTGGCTGAACTGTATAGTGCTAAGTATGTATTCCTGGTTGCTGCTCTTATGAACGGTCTTGGAGCATGTCTTTCTCCTTTGATGGCGTTCTGGGACTACAAGGCGCTCATTGCCATGAGGGTCATGCAAGGTCTTGGGGGGGTAAGTTAACGCACATTGATCCAATTTTTGCATGATCCAAGCCAACACAAAATGTATTGTATATACATTTAGTTCGTGCTTTCCAGTCTGGACTACCCAACGTACAGTCGAGTTGGGCCCAGTGCGTGTTTTGCGACAAATGTAGCCCGGCAAGATCACAGTGATCAGAGTCTGGCAACCATTGGAGAACTATCGGAGAATTATTTTCAACGGATAACCCCTGCACTTATTAACTCATTGTAGACCCCACATTTGTATTGGAGACCCACAGGTTTTTGTCGAAGCCCTCAAGCTTTTCACCAGGGACGAAAAAATAGGGTTTACAATCAATTTATGGAACGAAATAAGGGGTTTCCAATTACCATGGCAGAACCTTTCAGTACTCCAAAGATCATTATTTCAGAATCCTTTCTCGAAACCATTTTTGGAAGCTGTTTGCCGAGATAATTTTTCACAAGCATTTTTTTGTATTCTACTTTCCCACAAGCATTTTCTTATAAGCATTTTCCCACAAGCATGTTCCCATGCATGTTCCCATAAACATGTTCCCATAAGAACATTTCCATAAAATTTTCTTTTAATCATTTTCAAAAATATAAGAAAGTGATAACCAGATAACTCTGGAATAGGAAGACGACTTTTAGACTCAATTAAGACTATAAATAGTACATTTAACAGATGACACAACAATTGTGTGGTTTAAAAACGCCCAATTTACTTTATAAGTGATTTAATAAAGATTTTTCTACTAATTTTTTTTTAAATTGTTTTATTATCTTGTCTATTAAGGGGTTTACGTTCCCGGCTATGAATGTAATGATAGCCTCCTGGAGTCCTCCTGATGAGAGATCAACCATCTCATCAATTGCATACTCAGGTAATTAAAGAGATTGTTCACAAGTTTTAGTAATGGTATAATTTTTTAAAAATTTAATCTGTTTAGAGTTTAAATTTATTCGGAAACCAGAAAAACGTATTATATCACTTCATGACATAACTTTAAAGGAATTATATCTTTGCCGCCACAAACTCTGATTTTTTAATCGCAATATCTTTGCATGCAAGCGTTAGATATTTCAAACTATGAATTTTGTTTGATTATATAATGTTATATATATGATGTCAGGTTGCATAAATTTAGAAATTGAAATATTGAGTTTTTGTCTTTCTAATACTCTCATATTGACTTCAATATTCTCATATATTGTTGTTTTACTGTATTTTTCCAAAAAGGTAAAACTATAAAGAAGATAAAGATTAAATTTGATCGACACTTCTTTAACGGTCGTTAACGACGACCCTTCGTTAACGATCGTTAACGAAGAGAGGAAACCGACCTGAAAGACATCTGTACTTAAAATTTAAAATGTACTGCTAACAAAGTAAATCTAAATACACATTTTAGAATGTAAAATCAAAATACTGAACATTTTACAGTGTAAAATCAAAATACTGCACATTTTACAGTGTACAATCATAATACTGCACATTTTACAGTTTAAAATCAAAATACTGCACATTTTACAGTGTAAAATCAAAATACTGCACATTTTACAGTGTAAAATCAAAATACTGCACATTTTACAGTGTAAAATCATAATACTGCACATTTTACAGTTTAAAATCAAAATACTGCACATTTTACAGTGTAAAATCAAAATACTGCACATTTTACAGTGTAAAATCAAGTACTTTTTACACAGCTAGCAAATTAGCAACTTTGTAAAATCAAAATACAATTTTGTACAGCGTAAAATCAAAATTCACCTCTTCAGTGTAAAATCAAAATACACTTTTTACAGTGTAAAATCAGAATACACTTCTGCAGTGTAAAATCAAAAAATGTTTACCGTGTAAAACCAAAAAATTCTTACTAATGTAAAATCAAGTACACATTTTACAGTGTAAAATTAAAAATACTGCTAACAAAGCAAATCCCAATACACATTTTACAATGTAAAAAAATACAAAAATGCTGCACATTTTAGTGTACAATCAAATACTTTTTACACAGCTAGAAAATTTGCAACTTTTTTGATGAGAATAAATATTCGTTAGATACGAATAGACTTTAATTCAAAACAAATAAAGAAGACTTAGTCTTCTATTGGTTTCTACCAAAGAATGAAGAAATTTCAAGCCATTGTAATATAATGTAAAATAGACCTTAGATATTTAAAACTGTGATTTCTTTTAGATCAAATGGTTAGTGTTTGTAATACAAAAGGTTGAACTTGATATAGGAATTGGAAAATTTAAGGTTTTGGCAAAAACTCAAGAAAACATTTATTTTTAAGGAACCTCATTGGGAACTGTTGTTTCAATTCTTTCCTCTGGATTGCTATCTTCAACACTAGGCTGGGCATCTGTTTTCTATATTCAGGTAGAAAACCTGAAGAAAAAAATTAATACAATCACGAAACTTCTCATTGCACTCTTAGAAGATTTTCTAAACATGTGTGTAATGTGTACATCGTTTTTGTAACAAAATATTTCTCAACGAACAAAATTGTTTGTGAACTAAAGTATTATTCGTTTTATTTAACGAACAATGATTATGAACTAAAATTAATGGCATCGTTCAGAAAAAAAATATCGTTTTTCAATAAATTCTTTAATTCCTTCTAAAAGTTGTTACAGTGATATCTATACCTTTTTTAAACGCCAGTTATGACTTTAGACCAAAAGCATGGAACACAGCCATTGTGCAATGTAAACAGACCCTTTTCAATTTGTTAGTAAGTTAATAAAAACTAGTAAAATCCTTTGCTTTGTAACAACATCATATACACATAAGTATTGATAAAAAGTCGTCTTACTATTTCCAAGTTTTCTGGTTATCACTGTAGTGAACATAGATATTTCGGTTCCAGGTGTATTTTCCTTAGTTATGATATTTTCTGAATCACAGGGTGGTTTGTCTCTGGTTTGGTGTGCTTTATGGACTGTTCTGGTAACTGATTCACCGGCAGATAACAGGTTGTTAGCTTTTATTGACATGTAAACCTTTAACCCATATCCTGATTGGGCTATTTTTGTTTTATAAAAATTATTTATTCATTTATTATGTAGATTATCAAAACTTTATTCAGGATAATTGTAAAAAATAAAAGAAAAGGAAAGATTACATAATTCTCTAGGTTTGCCAGTGATATTGAGAAAAAGATGATATCTGACAGTAAACCTAGCAGTACTCGGAGCTCTAGATCCGCTGCTCCATCTATACCCTGGAGATCCATCCTAACTTCAATACCATTCCTCACCCTCGCATTCTCACACTTTTGCAACAATTTTGGATGGTATCTCTTTTCTCTGTATTTTAAGTTAATTAGTTAAAGATTGATTATGAATCTTTTTTTGGTTCTTTTTTTTATTTCGTTCGGCCCCCTTGCCTGTCCCAGCCGCAGCACTCGGCCCAAGGGGGGGGGGGTAGGGTCAAATTGGTTTAAGGGTGAAAAAATAATTTGCACTTATAAATTACAAGGTTATTCGATCAAGTATTCTAAATGATTTTTGGCGTTAAAGCTAGAAGGAAATCCTAATCGATTGTACACTTGTATGTTTAGATGGATGGATTTTCTAATCCTGATATCTTTGCAACTCAATGTCGTAAGCCTTTGATATTTCAAACTTAGATTATTTGATCCAAAAGAATTCAAAGTTTGACATATCTAAGGTCAACGACATTGTGTTGCAAATATATTTGGATTTTACGAAGAGAGTTTGTGGTAAAGACTCAATTTGTTTGTCAAGGCCAGCTCATTAAAAATTAAATGTTTTTTTTTACGTTTTGCCTCACTTAGCTTTATAGGGCTAAAGAACCATCAAATAATCGACATAATCTAATATGTGAACACAAAGAAAAGAAAGGCAGATAAAACTTGATTTTTCTAGATTTGACCATTATTGTACTTTAAGGATGCCAATTTTATATTGAGTAGTAAATATTGTTGAATTATTTGTCAAAACTTGGTTCAAATTCAATATTTAACAACAACTCTCAAATGTAGATTTATTTTAGAATTTAGTTGTGTAAGTTCAAAAGTAACATTTAACAAGAACAGAAGACAGTAAATATAGCGCCTGAAATACCAAAATCACAATGGTTTGTATTTCAGGTATATGCTGCTGATCGAGCTGCCCCTGTTTATGAGAACAGGTCTGGAGGTGGATATGACAATAAATACAATCATCTCTAGTGTTCCTTTCTTTGCTAACTGGATGTGGTCTGTAGTCTACAGCAAAGGTCTTCAATGGGCAAGATCAAAGGATTTGATCAGTCTCACCCTTGCAAGGTATCCCAGTGTTTTGACAGAAATGCTAACCAAAAAAACCTATTATGATGACTTTAAACTAGTTGAAAATTGGTTTCATTCTCTTTGGGTAATTCTTTTTAAAATATTTTAAGGCGTTGGAATGTTTTATAGATATGACATTTCATAGATAGGAAATTTCATATGTAGGAGATTTCAAAGAAAAAGAAATTCAAAATCATAGACAGAACATTTAATAGATATGACATTTCATATACAGGACATTTAATAAGAAAGGAACTTTCATTTGAAATGTCCCGATTATATAATTTCTTATCTATGAAATGTCCTATCTATGAAACGTCCTATCTATAAAAATTATTTAAAGAAATGTCCTATCCATGAAATGTCCTATCTAAATGTCGTATCCATGAAATTTCCTATCCATGAAATGTCCTATATATGAAATGTCCTATCTATGAAATGTCCTATCTATGAAATGTATTTAAAGAAATGTCCTATCTATGAAAAGTATTTAAAGAAATGTCCTATCCATAAAATGTCCTATCCATGAANCCAATTTGTTGTATCCTAGGAAGATATCTGTTTGCATGTCAAGTATACTTCCTGCACTTTTCCTTCTCATTATCTGCTGGTCAGGACAAAATATTCCGGTCATCGTAACCCTCACCATCCTTTCCGTAATGTTCTATGGAAGCATGTTCTCCGGAGTATTCTCAAACCACAGCGATCTGGCTCCGAACTTTGCTGGAACTCTGATGGCAGTCACAAACATGCTAGCCACTATACCAGGTTCACAATTTTAAAATAAAAAATCAAAAGTTTTGTTTTTAGTTTTCTTAAAATTAATTGAGTTTAATAAGTTTTACACCATAATGTTGCAAAGATATAGGGATTAGAAAATTTGAGTTTGTTGCAAAGACTCAATTCCTTTCCATTAATTAGTATATTTGATGACAAAAGGGGATGTTCGTGCAAAATGTATTAGCGATATCAATTTTTTTTTCGTTTGATGTTTAGTGATGTAAAACTTGTTAAAAGTTCGCCGATTAAAACATTTTCAAATAATGAATTCCAAACTAATTTTAATTTTTTGCTCAAAAAAAGGTGAATTGAATTCTGTAGAATGTAACCTTTTAAGCATTGCTGTGAAAGAATGTTTTAGATTTGTAGCTTTACAAACAAACAGATATGAGCTATTTTATCCCAACCGGCATTAAAAAAAAACTTTAAAATTCTTTAATTACCATTTCTTTACCCGTATGACGATTTAGTGGGGGGGGGGGCCACCCAATCTTTGCTTTTTTTCTCTATACAACGTCTAACCTTAAACTTTTTAAGATCTAGATATTTATTTTTCGATGTTTAAGTTGACCCATTCAACTTAGAATCTCAAAAGCTTAGAATATTCCCTTGGGTCTCCCGAGTACCCCATCCAAATATTGAGGCAAATCGGTCTGGGGGTTTCTGAGTTATGATTGGACAAACAAACAGACAGACACCAAGAGATAACAACTTTAAATATAAAGATATAGAAGATACATATTTNAAGGGTTCCTGAGTTATGATTGGACAAACAAACAGACAGACACCAAGAGATAACAACTTTAAATATAAAGATATAGAAGCTACATATTTAAAATTTATTTATTTATTTAAAAAGGCCACGAAAAATAGATTTTACAACATGTGTAACATGTTAAAATTTCTCAAAAGGACTTTTTAACCTATTTAAAAAACCTCCATTGCACCCTTACCATTACAGTTCCAGGTATTTTTTAATTCGCCTGGCCTTGACAAGTTGTACTGGGGGGACATGTGTCACATTCCCCCTGTATCAACTCTAGGGGTAAAATAAAGCCCAATCGGGACAGGGTTAAAAGTCATGAAATTTTAATATGAAAGTGTTTAATAAATACGAATGTTAGGCAAAATAAAGATTTTACTTTACTTACTAGATGTGATATATATAATAGGGTACCATTCTTTTCCAAATTAAATCTATGTATACGATACCACTAAACATTTTTAAACGACCACTTTTTTATCTATTTTTCAGGTTTTCTTGTTCCATTCCTAGTTGGCCTACTGACTGAAGGGCAGACAGGTTTAGCTCCTTGGCATATAGTTTTCTACATAACAGCTGGTATACTACTAGTAGAAGCAGTAGTCTATACTCTACTAGGAAGTGGGGACCTTCAACCATGGAATTGAACCTTTAAGCATCCATAGCATGGGTGCGAAGGTGCAGGGTTACTCACAAAAATGCGCCTGTAATGACGACCTACAATTCATTTAAAGGGACTGTAAGTTGAAATTACAAAGTAGGAAAACGCCTTTTCCGATAACCTAAAGTTGATTAAATCTAAAGATATAAAAATCCATCTCTTTTTATTAAAATTTGAGCCTTTTTAAAATCTAATTGATTATTTTTAAAACAAAATAAACATTTGTTTTTGGTCGCAGGGATCCAATGTGTAAAAAAATCGTTGCAACCTTTGTGAGTAACGCTGTATAAACAGCACAAGGAACCTGTAGAGGAACTGTATCTGTGGAATTTAAGTTAGAGAAAGAATTAGGTACTTCAGAGATACAAGAGATACAATACTGTGAAAATATTGTCGTCTATTTTTAAGTGTGCCCTGGATTTTTGTTAGAAATATATGAGAAACATTACACAATTAAAAATCCTTAGCGAATTTTCAAAATTATAAGAAATACCCATGACACGCCGACACTGCAGTTCCACAGCTCTTGCTTTACTAATGTAAGTCTTGCAGTTGCCGTAAATTATGTATATTTATTGTTTGAAAGATTTCTAAAAATGTTTTAAAGGTAAATACTAAAATGTAACTAAATATTCTCGTTTAATAAAACCTGCGCCAAATTATCAGTTTCTCGAGTGCGGGAATCTAGCTGCTGTGTCATGGAAAATAAATTTATCTGCGGAAATCAAATCAATCAATCAATTTTGAAACAAACTAAGTACATTTTCGTGTTTTTAGTTTTTTATTATAAAATGTCCCAACCCAACTAATCTTGTTTCAATGCTTGTATATATCTAAATATTTGAGTAAATAAAGTGATTCGCAGAAAGAAATTTGAGATATCTAATTATATTAAATACAAATATGTTATTTAACAATAAGGATTCTAGACAGACCTTTGTTAATACAGTTTTTCTACTGTTTTATGTGAAACCCAATAAATTGTTAAAATTATGAATGATATAACTTTTCTATACACTATAGTTTCAGCGCAAGTAAATATTTCCTTTTGCTGATATAGCGCTGATAAAAGGATTCATGTCTTTAATTGGATAATGAGCTAGATAGAAAGATAGATGTTAACGCCATACAATTTCTATTGGTTCAGAATAGACAACAAATACATGACTGAACCCTGATTGGATCAAGCGCTATTGGACTTGGCATACTAGAGTGTAAAATGTTCTATAATAAGCGTAATTTCTATTCACCTTCCAAGTAAAGCTAAGTGACAATTTTCCCGATTTGCCACTGTACCATTGAAACCTCAATCTCACAAAAAATGTGAAAAAAAACATTTGTTTACTTTACTTGCCAAGTGTTTATTTCGCAGAGAAACCGCAAATAAAAATGAACAGTTTAAAGGGACTGTACAGGAAAAAATTAACAGTTTAAAGGGACTGTACAGGAAAAATGAACAGTTTAAAGGGACTGTACAGGAAAAATGACAGGGGAAATATGCTGAAATATATCTAAGAATCTCAGGAGTTGAGCATTACCTATAAGACATCTATCTGATGCCCCTGTCTCGAGAAATTGATATAAAACTGTGTCAAAATGATACCAAAACGTATATATATGTAAGATTTTGTAAAAGATTCTTAGCATTAAACAGATCATATTCAGCAAATACACAACCAATCTGAAAACTACGATATCTCAGAGGAGCCTGACAAACTCAAGTTTGCTCCTATTATTATTTAAATTAGAATAATTTTTCAAGATGTAATTGATAATAATTACTTATGCGTCTGGAACATGTCACCATGGAACTCCAGCCAATGGCAGTGCAATGCTTTTAACCTCCTCGGATACTAAACGAACACTGAGGCATCTATTCTTGTTTACAAATTCCGCCCAGAGAGAACTGGTGTCTAGATGTACGCAGAGCCAAATTTGCTTAAAAATGAGCAAAAAACAAGAATGGAGGTTAAAAACAAGAATGGAGGTTAAAAACAAGAATAGAGGTTAAAATGACTGCAGACGTAATCTCAAGTGAATCTCCATTTGAAGAGTGGCACGTCCGATTCACAAGTTGAGTGCTTTCAATTAAAATTTAAGAATGAGATGTTTTGTTTCCATACTGCAGGTGTACTTCACATATTTGTACTATATAACCTTTTGGGCCTTGGAACATCATTTTATAGAAAATTTAAAATTGATATTGAAAGAAAATCAAATTATGAAATAGGCTGGTTTCATAATTGACCAATTATCATTTCACATAGACTCTATGGCTTCCACTTTACAAACGATGATTTTCCATTATAACTTGTAGTGAATCCCTGTTTTCCTTAATCCTTGATTTCCGCTGTCATAATCTGATTCTTTCTTCTCCCTATTCAGACATAATTACATCCCTAACGTCTAGACAAATTCCCATAAAGATGACTATTTTTAGTGGTCATAAACCCTCCCCCTCCCTTTCTTGTACCACTTCCCCCCTTCATAAAGAACCGATTAGTTTATATATACTTTACATTATGCAATTCTAACTAGTAAATAAGAAAAGGAAGTTAAATAGTGCTCGTATATAATTAATGTTTGTTATATCATAATTTTGTAAAGAATATTTATTATGCTTCGTAACTCGTATTGTTATCTAATTCTTGATGATGGAAAAAACCCCAGGTCTTCAACACTCTACGACAAGCACTGGAAGGAGAAGGTCAACCCATCTGACCTCTCACACTCTTCCACTCTAGAAGACCTAGGACAACATCAACCGAGGACTGATGAACCTGAATTAGAACATTGATTAATACTGTTTAGTTGAACATTCTCTTTAATAAATTCCTACACAACCCTCTCTTCACAAAAAACTATAAATCATATGATGTTTTTTATTCACTTTATTAATTTTATGAAGTTTATTTAACAACTTTAAAAAATTCGAAATTGAAATGGATAGTCTAGGGAAAATACTTATTATTGTACTCTACTGCATAAAATTTGTGAACATTTATGATTTGTACACTTTGAACTCCTTTTCAGGTTGAAAAGGACTGTAAAAATTCATACCGAGGGATTGTCTAAATTCCACTCTAATATTATTCTGTTTATTATACCACTCTTCAAAACTACGTATTCAGCCCTATTATATAAAATAAAAAAGCATCTATTATATGGACGGCATCAAAATATGTTGATTTTTTTTTACCAAGAGGTTCAATCGACAAAATGTTAAGGAAAAGTTAGGAGGCTTGGTTTTTTGAGAAGACACATCTTATTGGGAAAAATTTAAGTCTAACTTTAACGATAACAATCGATCCTTATAATACCAATTTGATCATGATTCTTAATAAAATTGAGTCTTTGCAACAAAATGAATTTGTCTAATTTGTCTAATTTGTCTAATCTTTGCAACGATTATAATTTAACAAGGTTTACGACATTGAATAAAAAATATATATACTATATATTATATGGACGGCATCAAAATATGTTGAATTTGGTTTTTTTTTCCAAGAGGTTCAATCGACAAAATCTTAAGGAAAAAGATAGGAGGCTTGGTTTTTGAGTAGACACATCTAATGACATTTTCCTTATTGGGAAAAATTAACTAACTAACTTAAACCATTACAGTCGATCCTTATAATACCAATTTTATTTTTATCATGATTCTGAATAGAATTGAGTCATTGCAACAAAATAAATTTGTCTAATTTGTCTAATCTTTGCAACGATTATAATTTAACAAGGTTTACGACATTGAATAAAAAATATAAAGATAAGAAAATCAAAGTCTCACACGATTCCTTCAAAAAAAAATCATGTATTTCAATAAAACCAACGATATTTAGATCCCTTAACCCTATCCTGATTGAGCTATTTTATTCTAATATGGATGGAGGAGATGGCCCTATGAATTTGCCCATAGAGTTGAGATAAGGGAGTGTGAGACATGTTCGTTAAAGTCGAACTTTTAAAGGCCTGTTAATTAAAAAAAATTTTACCTCTAACTTCAATGGTTATGGTGTAAGGAAAGTGTTCAAAAATGTTATTTTTACCTTTGACAAATATAAACATATGACACATGTTATAATATCCATTTTTTAAGGGCTTTCAAATATATAAATTTTAGCCTGTAGTCCTAATCGTTATAGGGTTAATGGAGAAAATAAGTCAAGGACAATGTATTATTTTTGTTTACTTAATATGATTTATTTTTGCTTGGTTGAATGGTTGTTAAAAAAAAATGAGTAGAAATTGCTCCTTTAATATGAATTTGAATGTTAATTTTCTTGATTTTTCAATATAATTTGTATTTAACTTGTTTATGATAACTTGTCTATAATTTTTTTTTTTTTTACTTTTTTCTGCTCTGATTAGTTAAATAATTTTTGAGATCTCTTTGATTGTGACACCGAGGATTAAGAGAAGAAGAGGGGGGG